>NC_135497.1:262068316-262129052 GCF_052857255.1 Amblyomma americanum
ATGGGGGCCGGCACAGCTTTCATTTCCAGTATTCACCCTTCTTTGGCTGCGAATCTGATGCAGCCCAGCATGCACAATTTTCTTTGTTGTGCAAGCACATGTCACAAATCTTCCCTGGCTCAGCCAAGTCAGATGCAGGGTTTAAAATTCCATCATCAGTGTGTTTTGTCACCATGGGCAAAGAGTAATGCTTCCGTTTTCACTCGGAGCTCCCTTTTCCCAGCACCGTCCTGCAGCAGCTAGGCATATCCCTGGATTCTCTTCCCTTGCATTAGCCTCCCACCCCACCATTCAAAATAAAAGCCGGTAAACTGCAGCAGTGAACTGATTGAGTTAGCTTGGCTACTCCTTCAAATGGCAAGAGGCACAACTTAACAAAAAAAAAAAACCTACTCGTCACAGAAAAGCCAAGTGCACAGATGCAAAAAAAAAAAAAGCAAACGACTGCAGAATAAAAACAACTGCAGAATAAAAACAAGACATACAAGTCTTTCTCTGTGGCATGCATAAAACAAGGCTACCTACTAACAAAGAGGGACAACAGATGTAAACAGATACTACCAATGACAGTGGTAGAACAACAAAAAGGCGAGTGTGGTGGGGTGAGAGGCAAGAAGTAACAAGATGAGGGGACAGTAGAGTGAGAGGGTGTGCAGATGCCCGCCTCCCTAGAGGGGGTGACAGTCAAGGGGACAGTCCAACAGGAGCAGGAAGGTGCCCTGGGAGTTCAGCTCGGTGAGGGCAGCTGCATGTCTGCCATGGTAGGGCTAGTTGTGCCTGATGCCAAGGCCACCACCGGGAGGGTTACGACCGCCACCCCGCGAGAAAGCGCCCCCGCGCCCACCAGCTCCATTAGTACGCCCTCCAGGGGGTCCCCTCTGCATGGGGCCGCCTGCAGCACCACCACGGGGACTTCCAGATGAGAAACTGCCCCCACGTCCTTCAGTGGCAAGCTTCTGCTTGGTCTTCTTCTCTTCAACGTTCACACGAGTGTTGTTGATGAAAATTGGTTCCGCAGCCTGCAAGAAAAAAGCAGGCTTAGACACCACCAGCAGACAGTGTAGAATAACTCCAGTCCCTTAAACCGAACACTGAATTTTAAGGACCCAATTCTTTTTCGGCACAACAGAAAGCTTGCTGTCTAGGGTGTCAGATTCTACAAGGTTTTGTTGGAAACGGCAGAGAAAATTTTTACCAAGAATTTTTAAATAAGCGCATGCGCTCGTTTTTATATATCCCAATGCTGGAAACCACGATCAGCAAGCGCGATGGTGAGCACACATCGGCAAAAGTGCTGCACCAAAACCTGATATAAATCTCAACCGCCAGACATTAATAAGATATTTTTAGTATAGAGTAGCGTCCATTTTAGTTTCCAAACCCAAAGCTGTTATGGCACAGTGATGTATGCCTCATTGACGAATGTTTTAGTAGACTCTGGTTGCCGCTCCAAGAAATTCAAAACACTGTTGCGCCATCTAGTTACAAAAGCTAAAAGCGCATAGTTTTGACAATGTGAAGGGAGCGTTGCTTTTCATCAAACGGCGCGCACTGGAAGGAGTGTAAACTAAAATAAAACATGACAAACACTCCTGAAAGAAAAAAAAAACACTCTGCACTTGAAAACAAATGAGGGATAGTTTACAGAGTGTGGTCATGTGGTGGGCTACACTGATAACGGCAGGTTTCCCCACAAGATGGCTTTTTATAACTTTCAATGCCGAATTATCAGCACCATCTTTTCATTTCTGCCATAATCTCATGACACGCTTTGGTCAGAAGGCGGTCCTTTTATAAGGCCCCACAAAGCCCAGGACTACAAACTTCTCATCCACTTATTTTGGAAACAGCAAGCTTCAAACTGCTCTCTTGTCGGTACAGCATGACAGCTTTTTTCTCATGCACTAACACATAATATAGCAAAGTCTAGATACAGCAAACTTCGCGGGACGACCAAGAATAAATCTTTATAGTGAAATATTGTAATAATGAACGAAAGAGTTTAAAATAAAAGCTAGTACAGCAAAAGCTCACTAATTCGAATTTTAAGGGACCTTAAAATATGTTCGAATTAATGAATGACCCAAGAACTGTTAGGAACTGCTTTCATCTCGGTAAATTTATTCGGTGAAAGACCTGGCAGTGGTTGCCCGATTTTGAGATGAGAACAGTGCAGCAATGACTTTTCCACATTTACGTCATTGCTTTACTGCGTGCATACTGTCACCTGTCGCGAGCATTGAAATACACCTGCTCCAAAACCTTAAGAGCGAGCCTCCTGCACCCTTCAGGGGGCGACGTGGTGGAGCTCTACCGCGTCACACCCATCAAAAGCAACACCATCGCATGCGTGGAGGCTTTACCGCTTGAACAGCGAATGGCATGTGACGAGTGCGCAGTTTCCGCACACTGGAAGAGCGGGACCATGAGGACAGAAGCAAAGGAAATGGCTCAGCGGCGCCAGAACGAGATAAAAAAACATCTTGAGAAAGAAAACACCAGTGATGCATCAATCGCTGTTCGAAACGGTGCTCAGCTGTGTTAGGTTAGCTGGTAGATTGCTGGCTGGTCGAGCTGCTGCTGTTACAAGCTGGTGCAAAGCTCAGAAAAGCGAAAACGAAACAAAGTGGTAGGAATGTTCTCGGAGGTGGGGCCGTTCGTTCCTTCGTCATCACGCCTTCTCCTTTGGTCAAAACTGTTGTCATTTGTTTATAACGCAGAACTAGGTCAAGCCCTCATCTTAGCACCACGTGTAACTTAGTGGCACAGCTGAACACACACGATACCGAAAGCACAAAGAAAAACAAGGCAGCCAGGCCTCATCCATGCAACCACACCCTTAAAAAAAAAAAGTGGCGCAAGTCACATGGTTTTCTATTCCGGCATCAGCAGTTCCGCACCCAGCTTGCTATCAGAGTCAGCTGTCGGAGAGACGCACGCTGTAAATCGAGCACCTCGGTAGTGTTAGTGTCCTAGTAGGCTTTGTAGTGGCAAAAGTAAAGCGGGTTTCAATGGGAAGTGCTAAAGAAAAAAAAAAGGAAAAGTTGTTGGCCATGCGCCACGTTGCCGTCGAATTCAGGAGAAAGGCTAACAGTCTGCATTGCTGCGTCACCGCATTCAGTGAGTTTGAGCGTTGCTGTTGGAACAGGGTGGTTTTTCGGGATCGTTGAGGCAGGGGGGGGGGGAGTGCCTCGGTGATGTTAAAAATACAAAAACAGCAAAACGGGGCAAATGCCTCACACATATGGTACACAGGCACACACAACAAAGAACCATCTGGTGAGGGTAAGTACACTGCAGAGAAAGCACGAATTCAGTAAAAGTGGACAAGGTTACAAGCAATTACAAGTGATAAGCAGTGAAGCATGAGGAGGTGAACAAAGAACGGCTAAAGCGAAACGGGAGCAGTTGTGTTATTGTGAAACCACTCAACAAGGATGCGAAGCGAGATAAAGTAAGAGAGAAGGGTGTGAAAGAGGAGGAAAAGGAACGACTGGAGGGGTGGGAAAAGGTAAAGTGAAAGGCGCGAAAAAAAAAAAGCGCACACAATGCTTACCATGCCCACTAAACATTGTCAGCCCGCTAACAATGAATTCGTGAGCAATCTATGAGTAATTCGCGTTGCTGACGAGCGCGCTGCGTGTCGGGCTTGTAGTCAGAGATATGAAGTTTTGTTTCCTATGTAGTTTTCTTTTTTTCCCATAAGGCGACATCTGTTGAATGCGCTCCTGAAGACACAGGCGGTGCTGTGCTCATTGCCCACAATGTTGCCCACTAACGACAACTTCGCCGCTCGACTTCAGAGCCTTCCGCGTTGCTTACAGGCATGTTGTGCCTCTGGCTTGTATTCAGAGAACCGAAGTTTCGTTTCAAATGTAGTCTTTTCTACCACAAAAGCATTTGCGTCACAATCGCTTGGCAGCCTCCGCGTGCGCGATATGCGCTCTAAAACGCAGCAAATCCCAGGACTCCGCTCAGTCTGAAAGATGCTGCCTTTTCGTTTAGATCCAGTCCTGACATAGGCGATGAGTGCAACCAGCCTGGAGCACAGGCGGCCATGCTCCGGTGCCCAATTATAAGGTTTCCAGTTATTGTTTTGTAGCAAGAATACTACTCAAGACAGAACTGATATTTTTCAGTTAGTGGCCAATAGAATAGAAACATTTTGCATATTTAAGAAAATTGTAAAACATTTTTTCTTTCTCTATACAAGCATGTCTTTACAAATTTGGTTTTATCCTAAAATCTTGACTTTGGCAAACAAAATATTTTGCTGCAACGCGCAATTCATTATTTAAACTTATATGCCTAGAAAGCACATTTATTTACCTTTGTTTTCATACATTGCATTAAATTTGAAATGCAATAGTTCCTTCACACACAAAAACTACTGAAACCTACAGAAAAAGGTCATTTCCCCCCATGTAGTAAGGAAAGAGTTAAGCAAGAAGGAAGAAAATAAATAAAATTACGGGAAGCGACGAACAGTTTAAAGACCTTCGTCCGACTATTGTCCAGGTCTGCGGAAACTGCATTTCCTTTTCTGAGGGAATAAAGGAGGGGACGCTGACACAGTATAGTTTTGGAAGAAGTAATTTGAGGGAGGGGGGCGCAGGTGAAATTTTTTAATTTCCTGGGTTACAGCAATGAAATTTGAAACGTTTATTGAGATGTGCAATAAATGAATAAATGCAAATTTGCATGTGCTACACTGCTATGCCGAACTTGCAGACAGCCTGGCGTGACAATACATGATAGGTGCCTAAAGTCGCTTTCAAATTTTAGCCAAAATAATGGTTGACGCAGTGCCATTCTCCTGGTATTATTATCAATTTTAGTTTTTTTTCTACACAGAACATTACATCATGTGCTTTAGAGAAGACTTTCACAAATTTTCAAAAAAAGGCTTTTTGGGGTAAAAACACAGTAAAAGCTCGGTAATTCGAACTTCACGGGACAAAGAAAAAAGTTTGAATTATCCGATGTTCGAATTCTCGAATGGCCTCGAAAAAACTGACAAGAACCATTTGCATTACGGTATATGTACCATATTTACTCGCGTTACAAACCCACTTGCATAATGAACCCGCCCAACCGCGATTTTTGCCGAAGGATTAGAAAAAAAAACAGCAGTCGTTAATGCTTCCCTCTGTTTCGCACCATCACGGTCCACAACGCATTTCTTGGCAGTGGGCCAAGATGCTGCGCAGCGATAACATCATGGTGTGTTTACCTTTTGACGTTAGCTCTAGCAAGGGGGAGAAGCGAACTTTGCAGAGTGGCTACGCTTGTTCGGTTGTGCAAGCCTCGTCTTCAGTACGTTCGCCTTAAGGGCGACCGACATGGAGCAAACTTGCGCTGCGGATTTTGAGCGGCGCAGCGGAACGCCGCCGCCGCGCCGCCGTGCAGCACCACACGCGGCAGAAAACAGGCGGCTGAAGCCAGACCGCTGCCACCAGGATTTAGAAACTGCCCGATTCCATACGCTTAGTAAAATGCTGAAAAGAACAGCTGTGCATTTAAAATTAAGCTATTATTTATTCAATGACGACATAGAGGATGAACTATTCTTTGTGACCCCTTTCTGAACCAAGATAGCTAACCTGTTTGAACCTCCCGCACTTCCTGACGTCAACCGGGGCATAGTGGCTAAGCCTAGCATGTTTTAAAATCCTGAAGCATCCTGAAAATCTGGAGTGTTTCATCACTAAAATTTTGTGCTGCGGGCATCTGCAGACAAACAAAAGCTTCGTGCGACTTTTGTTTGCCATGAACATGAGGCACAGTGTAGCGGCGACGACAAGTTCGTGGTGAAGCGAGAGGCCGCTTCGGCAGGCGCGGCCATGTTGTAGAAGCGGGCAGAGGAAAAGACGCGGTCGTGCCCTGATTGGTCCGCGCTGACAGCCCACAGTGGCCGCTTCCGGCCAGCGGCTGACCGCGTGCTTCCATTGGCGACTGATGGGTGGAAGGATGGACGACACTCGCAAAGAAAAGAAAAAAGTTTTTCGCACGTAATTTGTAGCGCCCATCACAAGTCATAGCCTTTCATGGGCGTTGGCTGAGAACGCACCGACGGTACTTATCCGTATTTCTGAATTAACGAGTATTTAGTTGTGAGCTTCAGAGGCTGCGCCGCCGGCCCCCGTGGCGGTGATGGCGCTATTTAGGCTTTACCACACTGCTCCACGGTTTTATCTAGTTCCATCTTCTGTCCCCGTTTAGGACCCGCGCAGCCTCTATGTGGAGGTGCTTTTTTTTTTTTTTGTGGCCACATGCTGTGTGCTATGCCGCCCAGACGCAGCGGCACGCAGTTCAAATTATCCGTAGCAGAACCAACTCGCTTTCAAATTAACGGACTTTTTTATACACAGATCTCTATAGAGCTTGGCCGGACCAAGTAGTGTAGTTCGAATTATCTGAAAATTCGGGATTCGAATTAATGAGCTTTCACTGTACGGCTTTTGGGGCATAGTATTACCAGTGTTGACGGACACCAGAATGCCGGTGAATTGTCTTTAGTAAGCTGGTTAAATCCAAGGTAGGTAATTACCCTCGGCGCTATGGCTCGACAAAATTTGGCTGCATTGTGTGAAAATACATGCGCTTTCAAAAAGCATGCAGTCAAAGCAACTGCTCCAGTGCACGTGATTAGTCGAGAAAGCCAAGTTTTGTTGAGCCACAGAGCCAGGGTAATCACATTTTTGAAATTCTAAAAACTGATACGGCTATTACTAATGACCGTCTACAAATCTAATTAAAACTAGATGCCTAACTCTACTAGTTAAAAGTTTATTAAGAATTAGCTAACGAGCATATTACTTAGGATGACTTACCGCTTTTCAGGTGTCTGCCAACACTGGTAATATGCCACAAAAGCCATTTTTACCCCCCAAAAGGCTATTTTTGAAAATTTTTGAAAGTGTTCGCTGAAACAACCGGTATACATGCTTGCATTATTATGCTCACATTGCCATCATGTCAGATTAGTAACAGAGTGAAAAAAATGAGAAAGTAATTCAGATATATAGGAACATCATTGCCTAAAGAATTTATAAAGGACAATGCAACAAAGCGCATGAAAATCTATGAAGCCATTGTCATGCAATGCTTTCTGCAAGCAGGACAGAAAGCACTTCTGAGAAAACTGGCATTTTCATGGAGATCTCACAGTTTTTTGCTACCTACGGTCACAAAAAATTTTTGAAACTCACTTCTGGGCTGTTTTTGGCAAACATTTTCGGAATAAAAATAGGATAGCCGTTATATATATGAAATGTGCCGTTTTCTAAAATTCGATTTGAGATTTTCGCGATTTGAAAGCCACGTCCCCTCCTATGGTTTCAATTATATCTCTGTTAAGGCGGCTGGCTGCCATTTTTTGTGATCACTGAGCAGTTTTCAAAGAATGGCAGGCAGCCGCAATCCCTGAAATGAACACTAACTACTAGGCGTCTGCCACCTGTTAATCACCCATTCCATTGTCATTCCATTGCATGAGCACCAGCACCTTTGTGTACAGCGCTCAGGCGGTGCCCTTCCCATCAAACAGATCCCCATATTGTCGCAGCCTATACGGTCCAGAGGCAACACTTCCGCGGAAATAGTGCCAGATAAACCAGCAAAAAACGTAGACACAAGCACTTTTCCCAGAAATTGGGGGCTGCTCTGTAATTTCAGTTTTTTTACCAGGTACGCACTGCTCGAACACACTACGCAAGGGTGACGCAGACTGTACAATGTGGAAACTGGGGATAGTTTTCTGCATATACACCATGTGAACATAAGGGGCTTATTTTATTAGTGAATATGTCCCATCTGGGATAGAACGTGCATCGAAGCCCAAAACGAATTATCTATGAAAAGTGAAAGTTAAATATTAATTGGATCAAAATTAGCATTTTATAATTTTAATCTGCATTTTTTTTTCCTAGTCGGTACATTAAAGTTAAACTGAAAATGTGAAAAATAGTGATCGCTATGAGTAAGCAGGAGTGACATGGAAATTAATTATAAGGTCTGAATAAGTACACTAGAACCACACTATAGTAAACTAGGATATAGAAAATTGAAACAGCGGTCCCATTTCACCTCCCGCAGACGACTGTAAGTTTTTTTTTTTCCGGTTATAGTAAAGATTTTTTCAAAGAAACAGCTGTAGTAAAGAGTGTCTGGCCGCGGCGATGTACTTAGACTGTAAGACATTCACTTGCCATAACCGAACGCAATGACTACGACAAAATCAAGTCCTCCTCAGCGATAGAGAAGTTCACAGCAATTACCTTTGAAAGGTTGAGTTTATTGACCAATTTGTTTTATGCATCTTTACTGGCAGCCAAAAGGTAAAAAATGGAATACTTGTGTGACAACGCCACAATAAACGGCACGATTGTCCAGTCGGCCCCTCGGAGCCACATGCTACGTGTACTAAGGAGTGCTGGCGTCTGTTCCAGGAGTATACGCCAGTGCCACACTGCAGCAACTACTTCGAGCAGCATGGGGAGAGCACCACTTCTGAGACTACAAAGTTTTTTAGAACACTAGTAGTGTTTTCGGCACTGTTAATCCGGGACAAGTTAATAGTAATGAGGTGCCTTCACTATGGGTGACCAGCAATCGTGTCAACGGAAATCTGTGAAAATGTTAAACGTTGTATGATAATTGGTGGCTAGTTCAAGGGCGCTTTTTCCTAGGCTTCTTGGCGAAACATGTTAGGCGTTAGGCTTAGCGACAACGGGCAAGTGGCACAGAACAATCCGCTGTTGCCCGGCGCGCCGGTGGGCAGCACGTCGTTGCAAGAAGCCAGACGCCAGCTAGGCCACTCGCGTCTCGCTTTTGCGCCATAGGCGAGCATCACGATAATGTTTTTCTTTTTTTCCCCCATCAGGTGCACTGCGGCACTGACCAAATACAGCGACTTTGTGTCAGTGGTTCTTGGCGGATGTCACAACACAATGTCGCTCTGCCGGTATGTTCATACCGCGCACCGCAAAACATCTTCGAAGGATCGGAGCAATTGCATTTTTGACACATCGTCTAAAGGATTGATTTCGACGTGCATGCGACTGCTACTCAACGTGCAGTGATGCAGGCTGAAATGCCTCCAGGCAATGCGGTCTAAATACGGGTTCTCGCACGATGAAAGCAAGGGCACTTTTAAAACACGTTCGGGGGAAAAAAAAAAGTTTCGATAGCAAATCTAGCGGCTGCGTTTACTACGCGATTCAGAGATTTTTGAAGTGGTATGAAAATCGCCACAACGCCAATATCAAACGGCGAAAGAACATAACTCGCAAATTTCTGTGAAATAAACATTCATGAACTATCCGGCCCAATCTGTCAATACTGTGGCCTGATTTCACAACAACGAAGCTTCCGCTTCAACGAAACTTTTCGCGGGTCCCGTGAATTTCGTTGAAGCAGGAATGACCAAGAAGGCATTTGTGTTCCGCTTTCCCACCTTGCATGTGGTTTTTGGAAAAACCACTGCACCAAAAAGAGGACTGCTTCTACAGCGTCTAGAGAAATGTAAATCTTGGTAAAAGCCGAGAAGTTTTTGGCTCAAGTGGACCGTCATTTAGAACCGGCACAGACAGAAAATGACAAATGATGCGTATTAGATATTACATCGACCGAAAATGATAAATGACGCATATTAAATATTAGATCAACAACCTCCCGTGTAAGTGACAAAATGCAAGCATAAATGGCACATTTGTGAATTGTGCATATTTCATTAAGTGTGCAAACTTTCTTTGGGCCGCACTTAGTATTTCTCTAGTTTTCATGCAAAATCTCTGCGGGTTGAGTTTTCATGGTAATGGTTAACTTCAAACCACAAAAACTAAACAACTCATAGGTGCAGAAGTGTAGCTCAAAGAAAGTTTGCACACTTGACGAAATGTGCATGATCCATAAATATGCAGGACATTCTTGAACTTTGTCAATTAGACCAGAAGCTAATGCACCTCTAATATGTATCATTTTTGGCCTTTTTTTACAGTGCCAGTTCTGAATAATTATCCACGGGAGCCAAAAACCACTCCACTTTTACAGAGATTAACATTTAATCTAAATGCTGTAGAAGCAGCCCTCTTCATGGCACAATAGTTTTTCCAAAAATTTACCGCAACCAGGCAAGTCGAATAAAACTACCATTTTATGCACTCAGTTTTTTTTACTCACTGCAGTCCTACCAACAACATACCACTTTAAAGTAAATACATTTCTCTGTCTAATTATCTAAAACTGGCCGGTCTATCATCAGTGGGAAAGCCACAGCAATTGCATGAACACTGTAGAAAATGGCCAGTGGCCATGCAAGAGCGAGACCCTAGTCTTAAAAAGTGCAGTTCATCAGGCAAGAGTGGCTTCCTCAGGCATATGCTATCAACAAAGGTCGGGCAGACATTTAGACAGCAGGCACCTGTCTATCTGCAAGACCTCAGGCGCAAATTACCTCATCATTGAAAGCCAGCTCCTGCCAGTACAAAGTGAGGTGCAGCAGGTGATAGCAAAGCTATGGCACTGCAAGGCAACTATGAATTGAAGGGGACCCTGAACAGTTACCACCTTTAGCTGCACTACATGCAACACTGCAACTCGCAGTACAAAAGCATTCATCTAGTGCCCTTGTACAGAAAACGCACCACCTCTCTCGTAGAGAGGATTTGGCAAAAGAAAAATTTCAGCATCGCTACTTGAGGACAGGCTCAATGGACTAGTGGACTGCAAGGTTAAAGAACTACAGACACCAAATTTTTGCTTGCGTGCTTTCTTCTTTCATCAAACGACGCACTAGACAATGGTATACATGGAGCACCCCGTGGTATTCACTTACGACGGCTAAATAATTTATAACTGAATTTCTTCTTAATGCTGTTTCGCCTACGGTTTCATCAACCGGTTAACGGCTGTGACGTGTAGGCAACGTTTAGGTCACGTGAAGCACTAAAAAAAAGGCACTATAACTGCTTATAGGTCGTTTGTTGTAATTCTAGCCATTGAAGCAAGCTGGCTCAAGTGCTGTAGTGAGTTAAAACTACGTGTCAGCACTTGTACTGCCTTTTTTTGTGTGTCACGTTACCTAAACATCAACTACACATCACAGCCACCATTTGGTTGATGAAACTTAAAACCGAAACAGCATGAAATTAGAAATTCAATTATATATTACTTATCGGTCGTAGGCGAAGCCCATGCGGTGATCCATGTATTCTAATGTCTAACGCATCACTTCAAAAAAGAAAACACGCAATAAAATTAGGTGTCTATAGTCCTTTAATTTGAAAGCAATGTTTAACAAAGATGCAACATACTCTTGCTCTGCGATGAATTCACAATAATGAATGCTCTAAATTAAAGCGTCACATTTAAACCTGTGCTAAAAACATTACAACTTTAGAATCAGTATACGATTTCCCCGGGAGCATGCGAAATGGTCCTTATCATCCAGAATTCGTAAGTCCCAAAAAATATTAAATGCGGCCAAGAAAGTCCATTATGTTCATACAACAAACCACATACAACCGCGCATTCCTCCCGACTATGCTCTGGTACCCAAAAGTGGTGCAAGGGCATTGACGGTGCTAGGCCTAGCTCTTTTGTCAAATCAACATCCTTCCTACTTGGGATGACAAGGCACAGAGGAACACAACACACTCTCCTGATTGGCTGAGGCGGTCCCTACCTTCTGACACCTCACACGGGGTGGCACTGGGTGTGTGGTGCCCACGCCTAGCAAGCGTCATGGAGTCACCGCCTAAAAGCAACAGCTGCATAACAGTGCAACCGCAATTAAGAGCAGCAGTTGGAAGCCCCACATATAGGTCTCGCACTCCAAAGATACGTTGCCACCACATGTAGGTCGGCTCCCCAAATTTCAGATGGCCACTTTTGCAGAAACTCGATAGATTCAATAGGTGCGACAAAGCTTCAATGCATTCTCTTTTTTTTTCATGTAGCGGCCTTGTGTGTTCGAAAAATATGCGATTTCGAAAATGCTTATTGTGCTATTCAGCCTTTTTTGTGCTCCAGAAGCACTCAAAATACTCACTTCGAAATTATTCGAAAAAAATTAGTACTAGCTTTGAACCAAAAAAAGAAAAACACGATTTGCACATGGCTAATGAAACCCAGAACATGTGGGCTTCCTCAGTACCTTCCGAAAGTCATCGGGGTTCCCAGAGGCTAAAAAGATTGAGAACCCCTACTTTAAAGGAGCATTAAAGAGGAATCTGAACTCGTTTTTCAACTGCAGCAACTCTATCTACATGTTCCGGGCATTCTTAGAAACTTCGAATTATTGTCCTGTGCGGCCGATTGCCCTAATTAAATCGCATTAAACGTCCCGGCTCCCGCCCTTTTTTCAACTCAACGCGGTAGGTAGGCGGAGTCAACCAACGTGTGGAGTGCCTTTCAGCCAGTCCAGTGGCGGCTTCACTCTCGCTTTTATTTTGATTTTTACACTTCTGTGAATAAACATTTTCAGTCACAGGCAATATACCGTACCTAATCGAATGTAACGAGAGTTTTTTCCCGGATTTTTCCCCCTTAAAGTCTACCCTCGCGTTATAATTGAATACCACACTTCGATTGGCCTAATGCAGTGCCATGGTGCAGCCATTTCAAAGCAATCAGCTTGGTTTCACATGGGTACCACAGAAGCCAAATCCTCATCCCTCCAAAGTCAAAGCGTTTTTCTCCGTCATTTTTTTGTGCTTGTTGTGACCTCGAGCTCAACACATCATCGAGTCGTCTTCTTGTGGCGTGATTCAGTGCACACGATGGCAACGCATTGTGCTCAGTGCGACGCCGTTTTAAGAAAAAAGCGATCCTGTTAGCTGGAGAGGTCGGGAATTCTGCGGCAGCTGGAAGACTTGACCTCAATGAGTTAACCAGCCGCGGATGGCGGCTGCAGCGGAAGGGGCTTTTTGCAAAGGATTTCGTGAGCCTCGCCACGGCCATCACATCCAGCTGGAGAAAAAAAGTGGCGGACTTTGTTATCGAGCAGCGCAACCGTCTGTCTCATGGGGGTCAGTGCCGAGCTGATCCGTTCGAAAGTTGAGACGTTGCTTGGGAGATGGGAAGTTCAGAGCATCTCGTGGGTGGGCCCAAACGTTCATGGAGAGGAATGGATTCTCTCTGCGGCGCACAACATCGATGCGGCAGAATTTACAGGGAGATTTCAATAGCGAAAAGGAGGACTCCGTTTCTGATAACTCGGCCTCCGAAAGCGAGGACGATGAGTAAGCACGTTGGCCACGATGTCCATTAAAGGTACTTTCTTTTGCGTCCCTTAGCCTCGCGTTACATTCGTGGTTTTATTTTTCCCCGCTGGGCAGCATGTAAAGTCGCCCCTCGCGTTACGTTCGAGTAAATACGGTATCCGCAAATTAGGCCCCCCCAAAAAAAAGAAGAAAACAAATACATGTGGACTCTGTGATTTACGTATCACTCCGCCGATGGCAGAGCGGCAAGCAGCCACGGGACTGGTTGAAGCGTTGGTTGACTCCTCCTGCCTACCGCGTTGAGTTAAAAAAAAAAAAGGTGGGAGCTGGGACGTTTAATCCAATTTAATTAGGGCAACTGGCTGCACAGGACAACAATTCAAAGTTTCTGAGAATGCTCGGAACGTGTAGCTCAAGTTCCCGCGGCAAAAAGACAAGTTCAGATTCCTCTTTAGCGCACCTTTAAATAATGGCAAAGTTTGTCCAACAAAGGTAGCGTGTTCCCACAACAAACCTATACCTTGGTTCCATTTTTTGTGCTTGGTTTAGAAAACCCAGTAAATTCTAACCTTTTTTTCGTGCTCCTAATGACATCTGAATAAAGATGTTTTATTGTATCTGCATTTTTATAAGACAAAAGGACTTGCAACTGCAGCACTTGTAATAAGCATGACTGTCACGTGCTGTTCATTATATACTGACGCTTGCACTAAGTGGACTAGACCCAGTAGACTGGACTAGTGAAAGGTGGACTTTTGCGTGATCTTTAATCTTTTATTGAGCCGCCCTCAACACCCTGCAGAAAAACAGGGAAAAAAAAGTTGATCACCTCTCACTGAAGAAGCATAGTAAAGCATTTGCAAGGCAGCATCAAGAGCATAAATGCCATTTCTTCGTATGAATAAAATTGCTTCAGAGTAACATACCATGCGTCGTCCGTCTTATTGTGTCCTTGTCCTTTTGAGCACTTTTTCAATTTTACAATGTGTAATCAATTAACCTAAACCTTAGCTGCTTCTGAATTTTACCAGAACAATCATTTCTTTGTTGGCTCAGCTATTCCATGATCTAATAGCTAAATGCATAAAGAAAGTGTTCTAAAGATATTAATGTATAATTACAAGGTACACATAAAAGTTTGCACTATCACTCACCACTCTTTGTAGTAGTGCTTGAACTGCTTCAGGACTTTCAAAGATGACAAAGCCACAGTTCTGGAAAAAATAAGAACACAACTACCTCAGTAACCTTACAACAACAAACAAATTGGTCAAATCAAATGCAACAAAAATACATTTCGATGCCGAAAAGTACATTTCGATGCCCATGTGAATGATAGAGCCACAAAATATGCTGCATTACATCCAATATGCCATGTATACTCGTGTATAGCCCGCACCACCCACTTACGGCCACAAAAATTTGGGAAAGAAAACTAAAACGCGCCTAGTCCCACAAAGTGCTACAAGATGGCATCAGTTTTTCCCCCACCGCATCTATTGTCTTTGTGCAACACGGCGTTTCAGCGGCTTTCCTCCGTTTCCGGTTTTCACGGTGCCTTGCCCAGCACCATTTACCACATTTACATGATTGTAAGTTGACCTATTTCTCAAAGTTTGAAAATCCGAAGCGGGGGGTCGACTTAAAATCGACACCACCAAAGCATCACACCATAAATAAAGGCGAGATATCAGGCATATTACACCGTGGTTGCTTTTTTGCTGCTCACCTTGCGCAGCTGCTATGTCAATGCGCAGAACCGGCATCCCCACCCCGCGCGAGCCCGCCGATGGTGGCTGTCGATAAGCAGCAAACCAGCACCAGCCCACTCCCCACACGTGGCCGCAGATTGCGTCTGCTGATAACGCATTCACGCTCTACTCTTAATAGGCACTGTCCAAGTTTTTTTTTTTTTTTACTTTCAACCGCACACTTGGCACTCAGGGGAGCGTCGATAGTTGGTGGAAGGGCCGCTGTTTTTATCGCGGTGGCACCCTCACTCGGAACCACAGCGGCACCTGGGGAGTGTCGATAGACGATGGAAGAGCATACGCCACTCACGCGTAGTTTCTTTTTGGCTCTGACGCATTTGACTACTGCTGGTCACGTTTCACAAGTTTTTAATGTAGTGATTCGTCATTTGTTCTCCAGGTCCAGTAAGCGACCAGTGCTTGTTCACAGCTACATGTAAGATTGCCGTCGTTCTTTATGCAGAAGAAACGAACTGCGCGCCGAGCCGCAAAGTTCGACGCTCACAACGGGTGATACAGCTGTGGCAGCTGCAGCGAGGCAAAATTTTCAGCTGTTCCATGCGATGTCGTGATGTGGCTGTTTGCGAAGTGCGGGATTTCGCTGCACGACTATGTTAGAACGACGAGCTGTGGGACCGCAGCAGCAATCACGACGGAAACACTAGTGAGGACGATGGCGTAAGTGTGGAAGTGTGGACGAGTAGTCCAGTGAATAATACATTTTCGTTTCGGAATGTGCCCACGGGCGCGCCCATGCACAGCAGCCGATAGTGGCTGGCGATAAGCGGAGGCCGCAGGATAGGGCTATCGTGTTGTTATTAGAGGCCAAGTTAAACGACCTCTAAGTTTTTTTGTTTGTTTTTTTTTCAGAAATGTGATGGGGGGGGGGGGGTCGACTTACATTCGAGTAGACTTACAATACAAGCCTGTGTGTGTAAATATGGTTGTCTGTTATCCGGTGCTTCGTTCAGAAGTGTGTGGACTGCTTGCGGAATCTGTCGTGTGGCACCATCCGGTGGCAAGCTGCGAGCTTTTGAACGCAAACAAAAAGCAATAGGCAAGTGCAGACGGTCCTACCACTGCAGGCTTCAAATTTCAAGTGACAAAATACGCTGAGGAACACGGTAAATGGGAGGCCGGGCACAAGTTTGACGTCGACGAAAAGTATGTTCGCTGCTGGTGTAGGTAAATGCAAGACCTCACCGAGACTACTCAAACCCGGAAGGCTTTCCGTGGGAAACAGTGCAAGTTCCCGAAACTTGAAGAGGGACCTCGTTGAGTACGTTTGCACTACAGTAGAATCTCGTTACAACAAACTTCACGGGATCGCCGAATTTAAATCGCTATTTTGAAATATCGTAGTACTGAAAAACCATTATTTTCATGTCAGTAATGCATCACAAGAACTAAAATTACGTACCTTTGCAGCAGATTTACGTGTTGGTAAGTAAATAATAAACGATAACGCTGGGCACAGTTTAACTACAATTTATTGCTTGAAGAAGTCTGTTATCTTCTTCTGGCGAGTAGACGACAAGCGCTGCAGGACGAACGCCTCCACATCCTCGACCTTCCTGTGCACGTCATCGGGGACATCTTTGCAGCGCCCGAGGAATGATCGGGTCTTCTCTAGAAAGACTAGGACATCCGAGCCGGAAACAATCTCTGCCTCTTCGTGTGCTGATCCAGTGTCGGCATCGTCTTCGTCGCTACTACATTCTTCTTGCTCACGCACTTGATTCACGATGTCTTCGGTGGTGAGCTCCGCGGATGTAGCCGCCGCGCTGTCGCTATCCACATAATTCGAAAGTCGCTGTCCACGGTAGTTGCCCAGCCGCACACGTTTTCTTGAGGGAGCCAGCTGCGACTCTCGATGTAGTTTTATGATCTTGTCCCGATCTTTGAGCATCGTTGCCATTGTTGACGGTGTAATGTCAAGCTCCCTGCACAAGTCCGCTTGCTTTTTTCCAGCAGCTGCGACAGAATGTCCGCTTTTTCTTTAAGCGAAAACTGGCGTCGCTTCTTTTCAACGCGGGGGTCAGGAGAAATCATTGTCAGCAAAGCTAATGCACAACACAATCACAGCGCCGATAACTTTGCAGATGCTAACGTTCGCTGTCGACGTGGTGACACTGCGCTGAATAGGCTTAAGACTACTGCGCAGTATGTGACCACACGCTGGATGGACGATAATGGCCTTACCCTTTGTATCGGGCGGCAGCTTGCGCCGCCTAGCTTATATTCATTCAACGCGACACTCGCGTGATGGCGATACCGCTGGGGCTGTATCCGTTGCAACGAGTTCCCCAGCGCATAGCTGATGCTTCGGATGATGATGACAGGCGTCAGCTTCAGGGATTTGGTACGGAACTTCGTAATAACGAAGCATCTTGCGACGAATGCGAGATTAAATTACATACGTTATTCTGAAATATTCGCTAATTTGAAATTCGAAGTACTGAAAGTTTTTTACATTGAAAGTATAGGCATTTTGGCGGGGATTTAAAAAAAATTCGTAAATATGAAAATTTCGTTAATCTGATGTTCGTAGTAACGAGATTTTACTGTACTAGGAGCAACGGCTTTGTGGTGTCTACGGAAATGATCTGCATGAAAGCAATTGCTATCGCTCAGCAGATGCAGCGATGGCGTAGAGGTAGAACATCCGCCTCGCGTGCAAGAGGACCGGGGCTCAAATCCTGGTGCCGCGCAATTCTCCACCGGGTTTTTTTTTAAAAAAAAAATCCACGTGTCGATGGAATTGCATAACCAGGCCTGGAGTGCGGCCTGATCTCGGTGACCAGAACCGACAACGCACTCTCTCACCAGAGCAGGATTTGGCCACCCTGGTGTAGTACTTGGCCACAACCGTCTATGATCAAACCAATTAACCCTCGGCCCTCAGTCCCCAGTGGCTGCAGAGCAACTGACCACGGCGGCGGTCAGACCTGTGACGCAGCAAAGGGTGCTAAGAATCTCTGGCTCCGGACAGGCCGCCATTGGAATCTGAACCTGGCAACATTTAACGCTAGAACTTTAGCTAGTGAGGCTAGCCTAGCAGTGCTGTTTGAGGAACTAGCGGGAATTAAATGGGATGTGATAGGGCTTAGCAAAGTTAGGAGGACAGGTGAGGCGTATACAGTACTAAAGGACGGACACATACTGTGCTATCGCGGGTTAGAGGATAGACGAGAACTAGGTGTGGGATTCCTCATTAATAAGGATATAGCTGGCAACGTAGAGGAGTTCTACAGTATTAACGAGAGGGTAGCAGCTATAGTAATTAGGCTGAATAGGAGGTACAAGCTGAAAGTGGTGCAGGCCTACGCACCCACATCCAGCCATGATGACCAGACCGTTGAAAGTTTTTATGAGGACGTAGAATCGGCAATGAATAAAGTAAAATCGCAGTACACTGTACTGATGGGCGACTTCAATGCGAAGGTGGGCAAGAAGCAGGCTGACGACCACGCGCTAGGTGACTATGGGATAGGCTCTAGAAATAGCAGGGGAGAGTTATTAGCCGAATTCGCGGATAGAAATAATTTACGGATCATGAATACCTTCTCCCGCAAACGAGAAAACAGGAAGTGGACCTGGAAGAGCCCCAATGGTGAGATTAAAAATGAAATCGACTTCATACTATGCGCTAAACCTGGCATCATTCAGGATGTGGCCGTCCTCGGAAAGGTGCGTTGTAGAGACCACAGAATGGTAAGGTCTAGAATTAGCTTATACTTGAAGAGGGAACAGAAGAAGCTAGTGAAGAAGAAGACCATTAACGAGTTAGCCGTAAGAGGGAAAGCACAGGAGTTTAGGATAGCGCTGCAAAACAGATATTCGGCTTTAACTGAGGAAGATGATCTTGATGTTCATTCAATGCACGATAATCTGACATCTATAATTACGGAGTGCGCAGTAGAAGTAGCCGGTAGGACAGTTCGAAAAAAAGATACCGGGAAGCTATCTCAGGTGACGAAAGATCTGATTAAGAAGCGCCAAAACATGAGGGCATCTAACCCTACCGATAGAATAGAACGGAGCTATCAAAGCTAATAAATAAGCGCAAGGTAGCCGACATGAGGAAATTTAATATGGAGAGAATCGAGCATGCTATAAAGAATGGAGGTAGCCTAAAAACAGTGAAGAGGAAACTAGGCATAGGTAAAAACCAGATGTATGCATTAAGAGACAAGCAGGGAAATGTCACTACCAATATGGATAAGGTAGTTAACGTAGCCGAAGAGTTCTACACAGACCTGTACAGTAGCCAATGTAATCAGAGTGTTAATGAGAAAGACAGCAGTGCACAGCAATGCATCATCCCGCCAGTAACGAAAGATGAAGTAAAGAAAGCCTTGGAAGCAATGAAAAGGGGAAAAGCAGCTGGGGAGGATCAGGTAACAGCAGATCTGTTGAAGGATGGAGGGGACAGCGTGCTAGAAAAACTAGCCACCCTGTATACGCATTGCCTTATGACCTCGACTGTACCAGAAGCTTGGAAGAATGCAAACATTACCTTAATTCATAAGAAGGGAGACGCCAAGGACTTGAAAAAGTACAGGCCGATCAGCTTACTATCCGTTGCCTACAAAGTATTTACTAAGGTAATCACTAATAGAGTCAGGGCAACGTTAGACTTTAATCAACCAAATGATCAGGCAGGCTTTCGTAAAGGATATTCCACAATAGATCATATTCACACTATCAATCAGGTGATAGAGAAATGCGCAGAATATAACCAACCTCTATATATACTTTGATTACGAGAAAGCATTCGACTCAGTGGAAACCTCAGCAGTCATACAGGCATTGCGTAATCAGGGGGTAGAAGAGCCTTACGCCAAAATACTGGAAGATATATATAGCAACTGCACAGCTACTATAATCCTACATAAAGTCAGCAATAAAATTCCAATAAGGAAGGGCGTCAGGCAAGGAGACACGATCTCGCAAATGCTGTTCACCGCATGTTTACAGGAGGTATTTCGAGGCCTGAATTGGGAACAGTTGGGAATAAGAATAAATGGAGAATACCTATATAATCTGCGATTTGCTGATGACATTGCCTTGCTGAGTCACTCAGGAGGTGAAATGCAAATCATGATCAACGAGTTAGACAGGCAGAGCAGATCGATGGGTCTAAAAATTAACATGCAGAAAACCAAGGTAATGTTCAACAGCCTAGCAAGGGAACAACAGTTCACAATTGGCAGCGAGAGCCTAGAAACTGCGACGGAATACGTCTACTTAGGGCAGGTAGTCACAGCTGATCCGGATCATGAGAGGGAGATAACTAGAAGAATAAGAATGGGGTGGAGCGCATATGGCAAATTCTCGCAGATCATGAGTGGCAGTTTACCAATTTCCCTCAAGAGGAAAGTGTACAACAGCATAATCTTACCGGTACTCACCTACGGGGCAGAACCGTGGAGGCTAACGAAAAGAGTTCAGCTTAAGTTAAGGACAACGCAGCGAGCCATGGAAAGAAAAATGATAGGTGTAACGTTAAGAGATCGGAAGCGGGCAGAGTGGGTGAGGGAACAAACGCGGGTTAATGACATCCTAGTCGAGATCAAGAGAAAGAAATAGGCTTGGTCAGGACATGTATTCCGAAGGCAAGATAACCGCTGGTCCTTGAGGGTAACGGAGTGGATTCCAAGAGAAAGTAAGCGCAGCAGGGGGCAGCAGAAGGTTAGGTGGGCTGATGAGATTAAGAAGTTTGCAGGCAAAGGGTGGATGCAGCTGGCAAAGGATAGGGTTAATTGGAGACACATGGGAGAGGCCTTTGCCCTGCAGTGGGTGTAGTAAGGCTGATGATGATGATGATCGCTCAGCACATGAACATTCGACCTGCGGGCCTCAAATCCAGTCGAGGGGGGCTTCAACGTTTTATGCAACGCCACCAACTCTCCATCCCCCTTCGAACGACGTTGTACCAGAAGCTGCCAGCCGAATACGAGGGCCAAATAATGAAATTTTATCACTTTGTCAATGCACTTCGGAGGGAGCATGAGTACAACCTCTCGCAGACAGGCAATGCTAATCAGACCTGTCTGGTTCGATGTCCCTGAAAATTGCACGGTGGAAGCCAAAGGTGCACGGCGATGCTTTGCATCACCGCTGATGAAAGGAAGCTTCCACCCTACATTGTCTTTAACAGAAAGGCTGTGCCAAGAGAGAAGTTCCCCTAGGTTATCGTAGTCCAGGTGCAAGGAAAAGGTTGGATGTCCGATGTATTAGTCACAGACTGGCCGAAAACAGTGTGGCAGACTGACCAGGAGGCCTACTACGCCGCAAAGCCTTCTTGTGCTCAATAGCTTAAGAGAGCACCTAACAGACCAAGTGAAGACTCGGCTGGCAAACTGCCGAACAGACTTGGCCGTAATTCCTGGTGGCCTGAGAAGCGTGCTGCAGCCGCTGAATGTTTGCATTAACTGGCCATTTAAGACTGAATTTCAGCAGTGCTACACGGAGTGGATGGCCGCGGGCAACCACGGAACAACTCCGACAAGGTGGCTGAAGCGAGCATCCCTCCAGCAAGTGAGCATTTAGATTCTGCACGCGTGGTGTTCGTTGTCAACGGACACCATCTCAAGGTGTTTTAGAGTCACGGGGCTGTCAAACGACATGGACGGCACAGAGGATGACCAGCTTTGGAAGCACGCCAATGAGGTGAGCTCGTCCAACAGTGGTGAGAGTGTCGATGAGCTAAGCTCTTCCGACGGCGATTAGCGCAAAAGCGGCAATCAATAGTGAAAATTTGCGTGTGTTGCCAGCATTTTAATTACCTGACACAGTAATTACAGAGGCAACACAGTGTGTTAAAGCCGGAAGACATGGCGCGTTTTTACGACAGCAAGTCAGCGATTTTCGCCCGACAGCGCGCACTGGACACCCGGCATAGAGAAAAACGCCAGGCGCCACCAATCTGGACCCACCAGATATTGATGTGCGGCGTCCAGTGAGGCCGGAAGCAGCGGCTGAAGCGAGCCAATAGCAGCACAGAAAGCCCGCTTTTCCGGTTTGGCTGCCTCTACCTGCCGCCACCAACATGGAGGCCATAGCCGACAAGCTACACAGTGATTTTGGCACGGAAATGTTATCGGGAAAATAAACGCTTCCCCAGACATGAAGTGTCGCTTTTTTTTTTTTTTGAGAACACAACAGTCTCGGATCGAAATGCCTGCGTTTCCTCCCTGAAGCGAAAGTGTCGAATAAAACCGCAGCCGGTGGTATCCACGGCTCAGCGGACGCCTAAAGGTATGCGACAGCATGCATTCGAGCACGCAAATCCTCAGATACCTATGCACGCGTGCTGAAATTAGTACAGTGGTGCCGAAGTTAACAATTTCATGATTATAACAGAAGAGTCAGCATCGCTGTTCTGAAAAAACTCCTCGCTCAGTGGTATTTGCCACTTGTTGATCACATTCGGCGACATATACACGGCGGTGCGGCGCCGCTTATTCCCTCCATGTATCCCCGGACGGGTGTTGCGCCGCCACATCGTTTCTTGACGCACGAACTTCGATAAAAAAAACGTCACATGCATTCCGGGCTTCAATGTGTAGATAGAGGCCTAATTCATGTATAACCCGCACCTGAGAAAATTTCATGTAAAAGTACGGCATATGCAAGAGCATACAGGGTGAGCCCAACTCGGCAGCTACCCTCGTCAATTCAAACTTTTCCACTTTCTTTTTTTTTTTCCTCACAGCATTAACATTGTGCTGCTGGGAAGACCTTGACAGAACAATCAACAAGTGCCATAGCTTTCTCAGAGAATTTTTTTCACCAGTGGTCAGGCAGACATAAAAGACAACAGGCATTTGTCCGTCTACAAGACCTAAGGCGCAAATTACATCATCATGGAAAGCTATAACACTGTTTCCAGTGCAGCCGTGGTACATTTACGCTGATAACAACACATATCCACAAAATGCCACTATGCAGTGCAATTTTACGAAGTTGTAGACTCAAGTTAATCAGAAAATAGTATTGTGAAAGTTTTAATGCTACCAGCTATAGCTGTGCACATTTGAATCGCATAGCTATGAAGAACTGGTGTAGCCAATAGCCCTTCAAATTCGGGGTCCGTTGAGTAACTCAAACTACAGCAGCAGACCGATTTTTAGGACTCCAATAATACAGACTTGTGCAATATTTCGGAGATCGCTAAGGAACAGTCACGCACAGCATAACAACATGTACATTTTCAGGACCAATATCTCGGACTAAAGTACTCGCCAGTAATACTGTGGAGATAGTTTTTCAACCGAAAATTCATTTTTTCGGTTTAATATATAGACGGGAGCGGGCATCGCTGTCGCAACCAAGCATTTCTCCGCCGCTGTGAAAGGAGTCATGTGGGATTTAAATGGAGTCAACCAGACAGGCTAGCTTGGATAGGCTTGGCAATTTTTTCTTCACGTCTGCAACCTCAGATGATGGCCTGCAAAGTGCGTGATCGCATTAAGAATGGGGCAGTTGCAGCACCCGCCACAGCTTGGACAGCGCAACCCGCGATGCTGGGGAGGTGAGAGGGAGGAGGGGGAGCGTGCATTCGGAGGCGCTCGCTTCCACTTTTTCCCCATGGAAACAGGCTGCTCTTGCTTTGTGTAACGCATGCATTCATTCACGGCACGACTTGCGGCCACGTCGCACTGTCTGGTATCGTGACAAGAGCAACTATCGTGACGCGAGGTGGTGCGGACATGACGAAAGCTTAACTGTGGCTCATTATCGCTTGCAAACTGGAAATGGGGGAGTGGCTAAGTTCGGAAGTTTTAAAGCTGGTTTTCCACAGTAAGATTATTTTTTTTCAAGTTAACAGATTTTTGGGACGGTTTGATTACTCAGACCATTTTCTGAGCCCCGCCGAGTTCAAAAAATCGGTTGGTGACTACTGTCATCCACTGTACCTCTGCTACAAGGACTAATAGGGGGAAAAAAAAAAAAAAAAACTATGCGCAGTAACTGCCAAATAATGAACACGAAGCTTTTGCTCACACCTTCTTTCAAAAATTGTTAATTGTAGGGTTAACATCCTGGAGCAACACATGGGTTATGAAGAAGGGCACTGTAGAGGCAGGCTCCGGTTACCGTATAATGTACAGTCGCTAACCGGGAAGTGGCCCGGATAATCGAACAGTCCGAAAAAGCCATGAATTTCAAAAATAGAACTTTTGTGCGAAAAACCGGCTTTCAAAATTGCTAAAATCGCCGCTCCCCATGTTCCGCCTATAAGCAATAATATTAGACTGTATGTGAGCCATAGTCATGTATTCGTCATCTCCACGCCCTTTCATATCATGATACCAGAGAGGGCGACGTGGCCGCAAGTCATGCCTCAAACCGAATGCACCCGCCGCACGAAGCAAGAAAAGTCAGTTTGCATGAGGCAATGATGCTCGCCAAGTTTGAAAGGTAACCCACAGGAAGACGCGAGCAGAAGCCGGCACCTCCGAATGCACTCTACTGTACAATGTGTGTTGTAACCAGGCATAAGTTTTAATTTCTCATTATTTTTTTCCTGTGCACAAACATTTTATTAGCACTAAATGCATTGCGAGGTGTCATGTGTATGCTCACAGGTCCATTTACAGCTTTCGCTTCATGTGCTGATTATTTACAAAGCTTTATTGATGATTTGTTTTCAAATTGTGATATAGACCAGACTACTTGTCTGATCAGAAGAGGAGCCAACATCATGCATTTAGTAACTTTCCGGTGCCACATAGTCGATCGGACGTAAACACATTGATATGCACTTGAACAAAATAGATGGGGCAGATTTTTCGTTCTTTTTTTCAGCTGGCGTATGCGGGTGTTGCTTAAGCGTGTAGTCCGAAAAATCTCTCAAGCTGCAGCACACTACAGTGCACTCAAAAGACCATGTGCGCCGATTACAGCTTGTCTACTGTTTCTTGGCCAGCAAGGGGGTGCAAGGAGTTGCGGGGTCGACTTATAGACCAGAATCCAGAGCCGCTCTCGGGCGCGGCCATTTTCCGCCGACTGAAGCACCGTGGTGCGGGCGTTTCACTGGGGACTGTGAGGCTGCAGCAGCTCCGCAGATGCGCCTGCAGATAGACTAATTACTGCCCTGCGGGCGCTAAAAAAAAACGTTGTCCAGCATCCTTCCACAGCGTGGTTGTGTTGCAGGAAGTCTTTGCGTTATCAAAAGGATAAAATTGATGTGTTAATCATGACATTTAGTTCAGCATTCACGTTCATTGTGCCGGCCACGCGCTCGCGCTTATATCGCTACCGTCTTGGTGCTCCATCACAGAGAAAAATTTTTTGTTCAGTATCAAGCATTATGTTCACAGCTAGCATGCAATTACAATTCCCATGCGCTCTTAATCCTTCCTGCCGGCCAAAAAGCACCCACCACAAATAGGGCTTTCTTGTCACCAGCTACGTGGTGCGCCAGTTACATCAACAAACTGTTGTTAGCTCAACTAAAAAACTCAACTAACAGAAAACAATTTTTGTCATAGTTTATGCTGCCTGGCGCATAAAAATGTATTTTCGCTTAATTTTTCAAAGATTGAATCAATATCAGCAGAGAGGCCAGCTTTCACGAATTCTGCGGCTCGAAATCGCGTTTACAGTCGAGCCCACTTATAACGAACATGAGCGTCGTGCGGCGTCCATTCGTTACATCCCGAAGTTAGTAGTAATTGGACCACAGCTTTGAAGACAGTTGCTTGTCAAAACACAAAATTCTTTCTTTGCGAAAAAGTCCGCGATGAACGTCTGTTTTTGCAGCGGAAATCCGATGAGGGAGGTTTCCAGTTTATTTTAAGCAAAAGCGTGCTATCTTTGGCATAGACAAGTTGTGTGAGGCTCTCTATGTAGCTCATTGCTACAGGCGCACTTATGGGTGCTGGCTCCGAAGTTTCGTCCTCATCCGATTCCTCCGCGTCACTCTCGTCCTGCACTTCGGAAACGATGCCCTCGTCCGTGCACAGTTTCGCGGTGTCGGCGTCGTCACCGACAGAAATAAAATCATTCCAACCAATGTAATGACCCCCCATGTCAGAGTCGACGACGCGCTGCGACAAATCGCCTTCAGGCTGGTCATTTTCCGAAGCATCAGGCTCGGCAACAGACACTCGACGAAGCCGGCCTTGCAGAAGCAGTTCCGCTCGCCAGTGGCAGTCACCTCCGCCCGAGGCCGCTTTCACCATTTCTACCGCTGAATACAATGGAAATGGGCACGGTGTTCCCGTCCACCATCTCGAATTACAACTAGGGCCCCGAGATTTGCGAAGGCAACAGAACGTCCGCACCGCAACATAAGTGACAAAAACGCACAATGGGGTAGACGTGCAACGTGCCCAGGTGGCAATCAAGCCAATCAAGCTAACGAAACAAATGCACAGCACCAGCAGAGACACCAATGAGGGGCGTCCGCGAGCATCAGTGCAGCCACATCTTGGCTCCCACGGAAGGCCTGCTTCACGGAGCGTGGCCTCCGCGATCGGCACCAATGGCGGCGCGTTGATCGAGGAGGCCACGTGCAGATTTGCAAGAGAGTGAGGAGAAGGGAGCGGAGTTGCGAGGAGGTGCGGGAGGGTTATCTTGGAAGGCGCGTCGACGGGGAAAGGGCAGCTCGCTTGAGAGCGGCACGAAACGGGGTGGGCAGTTCACCTGCGATGAGGCTCGGGAAAACATACTGCGTGCCGGGCGCACAAAGGGGTCGGAGGAAGGTTATCTCGCATTGCGGTGTTGGGTTTACGCAGTCCGTTCGCTGTAACCGATCAGCAGGGCTTAATGACGTTCGTCATGCGTGTGATTTTGTGCCATTGAAACAATGTATTTTTGACGGTCACACAGGTCTCCTTCATTATAAGCGAAAGTTCGTCTTAAGTGGGGACGTTATATGTGGGCTCGACTGTATTTTATTCGAAACCTTTCGGCGCGTGTGACAGCGTCGCGTAGCCGCTTGGCCAAGTGTCATGGAATGTAATAAAATTGTGCATATATTGCTGTGATTACGGCAGGTACCAACAGCAGAAAGATACTACAGACCGCCCTTTACCCCGCCAATCCCTCTGAGATACATGCGGAAATAGCAACTTAAATTGGCAGCGGTCGTGCTTACATCCCTGCGCACGAAATGTGTTTAACGGGAACAATAGCAAGCTCAGCACATGGATGTCGAAGACGTACTGGTGATTGAAAACACGCGCTTCGCCGGGACAACCTTCGGTCTGCAGCTGGACGATCCGGTTACCGCTTGAACATCACTGCACCATGAAGTCAAATCAATAAATATACATTCTGAAGCATAAAATTATCATAGATGGTAGCGGTAGTGTACATAAAAGACTGCAACAAACGACATGCCAGTGCAGAAATGTGCTTATAAGTACCTGTTTCCAATCCGCACCCTACCTGGTTGACTACCCTCGGATATGTGAGTAACAATGTGTAACAAAATGTGCCAGATAACCGTAGAACGGCCTGGAAAAATGTGAGTAGTGATGCACGCACACACCCACATACGTTAGGTAATAGAGCGCATCAGCGACGGAAGCAACGAACACGTAAACACGCATACTACGGGCCACCGGGGCGACCCGCCCGCAGTCCAACGTGCTGCGTGCGCCGACAGATGGCGACTGCTGTCGAGAGTAGCAGCGCTCCGGCAGCCTGCGTGCGAGGGTAAAAGAATCTGGTCTATACACGGCAATATACCACATACATTGCACGCTGTAACCTTTGTAAGGTTTTTAGGACGTGTTTGCAAAATCTCCGCAATATTTGTGCACCTCCTTTTTGAAGCCTTAATTTTATGGAAAAAAGTGTGTACATTACGCGAATAAATATGGTATTTCGCCTCGCTTAAAAGGAGACCCAGGTCTTTGAGGAGAAAAAATGGTCAAAAATCGGTTTCTTGAACTACTCTTTACCACTATCTAGAAGCTATAAAGTACCTGTTTCTAAAATATTAATGTCTTCTGATGAGTATTTATTCAGATATCAGCAATTAAAGTCAGTAACGAAACCATTCTGACTCATAAAAAAAAAAACTAAATATGCACATGGCATTGGTGCTTTCGTATCACGTGGGGTGGACGCCAACACCTGACTGGATGTCGGGAAGCGCTGTCTGCCAGACAAAAGTGCGTCGGTCGCCATTTTGATGTGTCGCGCCGATAGCCACACTCTCTTTGCTACCTCGATACGATGGCTGGTGGGCATCGCTAATTCCAAACGGCTCACACCTTCGGCAAAAAACGAAAAAGACTGCCTCGGACATGCCACTTTGCAGTTAAGCTTGTCCCGACCTGCAATACCTGCGGAGAATTAAGAGTTGGATGGAGTTCGCCAAGGGCCGGTGAGGGTACTACCTGCAATCCTTTCGAGGTAAACGCGCTCGCTACTCATGCAGCTATGAGTACAGGCAATATTGTGCTGATTGATCTTTTTTTCCGCCCTAAGCATCTCTCATCGTGGAATGCATAAAAAGACGTACCAAGATTACGTAAAAAAAAAAAATCAATCCTGCAGCTCGGAACGCGTCTGCAGTTGTGATGGGGAAGTGCACGGCAGCCGTGACGTCCCTCTACTCAGACCTGAACTTAGCTAATCCGAGGAATATAGCTGTACCATTTGACGGTATTTGGCTGGCTAGAGGTCATTCATCGCACACCTGCGTGGCAACGGTCATAGAACTATTTACGGGATACGTGCTTTATTTCATGGTATTATCGAACTACTGCTTAGGATGCCAGCTCGGCCCCAAAGATGAGGACCCTAAGTATCAAGAACGAAAAGCCAGACACAAGTGCAAAAAAAAAAAAAAAAAACTTCATACAAGCCTGGCCATATGGAGGTGGAGGCTGTGAAGATCCTTTTTGGCCGGTCTCTTGAAAAACATGGACTTAGTTACACCACAATGTTGTGTGATGGAGACAGTCGGGCTTTTAATAGCCTCCAAGAAGAAAAAGTATATGGCTACTTGAGTATAGAGAAGGAAGACTGTGTGAACCATGTTCACAAATGGATGGGTGTAGCCCTTCGAAGCCTTCTGCCCAAAAACAAGAGAGAAGAGAAGCAGAGCCTTGGTGGCCAAGAGGAAACTGAACGGAAACCTCATAACAAAGCTCTCCAATTACTATGGCATGGCACTCAAGGCAGCACTGATGAGAAGCAAAACGCTGTTCTTGCAACGTTCTGCCACGTTACTTCAACAGATGGAAGCCCAAACCACCCAAGGTGTCCAAAAGGCAGTCTTGGCGCAGCTTCAACAGGGCTTTGGCAAAACAACAAACTCCACCAAAACATAAGTACAATCTACCTCCCCATGTTGCACAAGCCTTGCTGCCAGTCTACATGCACCTCTCTGACAGCAAACTGCTGGAGCACTGTCAGAGAGGGAAAACACAGAATTCAAATGAAAGTCTGCACTCTGTCATTTGGTCACTTGTACCAAAGATCAGGCATGCATCACTGTTCACAGTGGAGGCCGCTGTTGCTGAAGCGGTACTAAGATTTAATTCTGGGAAAGAATGTGCCACTGAGGCAATTCTGAAGGAGCTGAGTATCAACAGAAGCAGTGTGCTGCTTCAAAGATGTCTTGAGAAGGATCAGCACCAGCTCAAAACGTCCGACAAGAAGCACGCAAGTGCCGAGAATTTCCGCCAGGCCATAAAGAAGCGTGTAAAACTACTTTGATTATGTGCCTGGAGGGTCCTAGCACAAAATGAACCTGATTTGATGCCTTACTTCGTTGAAAATAAATTGAAGATATCCTTGTTTTCTCAAAACTTTTTTTTTACCATGACATGTGCTGTTGCCCAGGGTATCTCTTGATGTGCTGATCGGATTTTAATAATTCTTAATGCATATGAAAGCTTATACATCCTTCTGTGCAACAAAATAAAAAGTACTACTTTTCATTACAGAAATTTAATTAATTTAGCAGTTTAATTAAAGAAAAATTTGGGTCAATTCATAAGCATTTTAAAAAAAGCTACAACTTTTATACTGCTGCTGCTAAAATTATGGTGATGGTATGGTTGAAATCTAGGGTTACTACAGAACAAATAGACAAAATTTTTGTCAATCATTATTTTATTGCCCAAGTTGTACAAAACTTGGGCACAATGTGCATTCATAAAAAGTTAATACCTTGAAATGCATTCAAGATAGGAAAGAACTGATTCCATATTTGTTTTTAGGATGCCAAAATGCCCTATAAAAGCAAGTTTCATCTCTCTAGGTCTAAAATTAAAAAAAATTTGTCTAAAGACCAGGGTCTCCCCTTGAAATGTGGTACTAGAAGCTAAAAAAAACATTGGCAATTGTGCCGGGCTCTGTAACGCAGCTGTTAATGGTGCCACGCACAAAAGTTTGTAGTCCGAAAGAAGTTGCTCCAGGCCAACGCATGTGCACATGCAGCAAAAAATAAGCGGTCACTACCCTACCAGGCGAATGTTTGCCCACTTGAAAATAGAACAGCTATGATAATGAGTGAGACCTGAACCAATGCCTAAATGCACGCATTAAAACGACAACAGCACAGAGTTAAATCTTTTCCACATGCTTCCCAGTGCCGATCCTTGCCATCTTCAGTGCCAAACTTCAAGGAAAGCAGAGGATGCGGTAGAAACAAGCTGGCAGTGACTAAATGATAGGAAAGGACCTATATTTAGTAAAAGATTAGCAATATAAGCAGCGCACCGGCTGAACCTCACCTTTTGAAATTCTACTCAAAACATTCATGACAGCCTCCCCAATATCAAGAACATCAAGAAAGCATGCTAGCAAACGACACACCTGCCCAACTGAACCGAGATGGCAACTGGAAGCTATAGATGCGATGTTGGCAAACCTCCAAGCAGTTTCACATTATAAGCTATAAGACCATAGTCATGCAGGCTGCTTAACTGCGGTTATCTCTAATCACAGTTCGCCGTTGTCACACGTCTCGCCACCGTTCTGGGTTACGAACGAAGTGACACAGTGATTGGGAGTGAAGCTGCATTTTCAAATATCTCCCAACACAGTGTCTAGAGTGCCACGCGGCGGCAACGTCCGGTAGCAGCAGTGCCTCCACCGCCATATCGCTGTATAGATCGCCGCGCCTCACTCAAGCCATCCATGCCAAGGCGACATCTCTACAGCGAATCCCTGGCGCCAGCGTCAGAAGACCGTTTCTTGTTCTCATAAATAATATGCCTTAGGATAAGGGATTGTCAAAAATGAATCCTCCTTGAGGATCGCCGACCTGTACTGAACTGCTGGTAGAAGTAATGACTGCGATACAAGCAAGTTTTATGTTCAGAGCCGCGTAGCAGCTGTAACCCGATCTGCTTGCACGCCAGCTCTGCTGCTAAGGCTTTCGGGGGGGGGGGGGGAGAGCCTATAGCTATTATTTTTCAACTCTACCAGTTTTCTCCTCCAGGAAATCAGTGATTTGACCATAATATTAAATTTAGATCACTGTGTGGGCTCAATTTGTGCAAGAGCAGGCGATTTAACACCATGAAAATTTTGGGCACCTGGCTGTCTTAGTACGTCAATATCTCAACGTCTAGGACAGATAGACATGCCATATTGTTTGCTAAGGGAAGCTGAAGGCACAATGTATGCAATAATCGAAGCACAATTGTTCAATCACGCTTCAAGAATTTATAAATTTGCGAAGTTTATCGATGCATGACACTCATACTTTGAATGCTGCTATTCTAAGTGCGGTAAAATTATTACGAGGTTAAAATGGAAAAACTGCTTTGATTATTGCACTTTTTACTCACCATACTATGTAGCTAGGGGTTAAAAATAATTTTTTAAAATTAATTATCTATTAAATTTATTTATCTTAGGAACTAATGAATTAATTACAAGAGCAATTTCGTATTTGAAATCAGTATAAAAATTCAGCAAGGCGATACAGTTTCATTAGGATTGGACTAAAAATAAGGAAAGTAAGTATAAAACCAGTGTCCCCCCTTAATACGAGACAATGAGATTGTCATAAGGCAGTGCCATGAGTAGACCATTTACTATAGTGCTGGTCATTTCAAAAGCGCAGTCCACTGTGGCTTCGATGCGAAACAAATTAGGCCTAGCGACGACGAGGGAGTAGCGTACCAGAGCGCAGTTGCCCAGCACACTCGCAGGCGGCACCATTGCGGTAAGCTCGCGGAATCCAGTGCTGCGAGCATTGCAAACTTGTCGCCTACTTTAACGATCCGGCAGGGGCTGAATCTTTTTTGATGTAATGGCGATAGAATGCGTAGTTTCAGCACCACGGGAGGTTGCTGCAGTATGCTGTTGCTGCGCTGTCGGACGATACTCCAAGGCTGCACAAAAGCGCCGTCAAACGGCACTATACACACTGCCTATTTTAATGCATTGCTCTTGAAACATGATTTAGTGTGAAAAAAGTACATTCCTGAAGCGGGCCAGCTCGTGCTGGTGCCTATGGGTACTTTCTGTCCACAGACGCCGCCATCTTCTCAGTTAAAGACGCTAACCGAGGTAGCCAAGCTCAGTTCGCGATAACTGTGGTCAGTGTGAACCAAGGTCATGGTTAGCGGCATAACCAAGGTTTTACCTGCTGTGTGGACAGCAGTCACCACAGTTAGCGAAAACCACGGTTAAGCGCGCCCGTGTGACAAGGGTATAATGTGAAGTTATTGTGTAATGGTAAACTGGTAACAAGGTTAGACCTTTTATAGTAAGCTGTGACCAGATTCAAAACTCTTTCGCCGCGGCTTCGATGCGAAGACCATCAGGCAAGGTGACATTTGGCGAATGGAGCCCCACTACAGCACAAACAGTCGACGACAGATTTTTCGGACTCTCAGGGACGGCGAAACGGCCGAAAAAAATTACGAACTTATTGCCAATATGGCGGAAGAAGGGGGTACGCTGACCGCCGCTGATATGCTGACCTCGCTTTGAAATGCACCACCATTTCCTTCCACGCTTGCCGTCTCCGTGAAGCCGTACATCTCCCACGTGCTTCGCTGCTACCTCTTCCCATATTCGGGATGAAAGACTCGGCACAGATGAGCGGAACTCCAACTACTGTTCAAGTTTGTGCGGCGGACAGCATTCAAGACCAGTATGAATTGGAAACCACGCGGGCCCGATGTGCCGACTCGCGCGCAATTTCAGCATCACAATTTAAGAGGCTCCCTTAAAGCTTGAATTTCCTTTTGTGTTATGAAGTTTTCGATCTCCCTTGCAGTTTGAATTAACGATGTTCCACTGTACCCATTATACGGTGGCTTGGGGGGCGGGTGCGAATGAGGTCCAAAAAATCGAGCAGTCAGTTGCGGTTCGTCCGAAATTTGAGGCGTTCTTACACATTGGCTCTATGGGCCATGTCGCGGTGGCGCGGAAAAGTCCGAATAATCAAGCATGTCAGAAAAAGTCAAGCGTCCGAATATTCGGTCGTCGACTGTATTCTGCTGGCACGTCGTTGCAAAGAAACGTGCCGCTAGCGTGAGTGCACCCCATTCTAGCTTCAGCGCAGCACGTTTGGTCCTTTGTCGGGCGAATGCAGAGCGCGCACGACAAGTTAACAGCACTGGGGCACAGTGAGTTTGCGGTTCCAGGCGGAGCCCGGAAATTATGCACACATACCGTATTTATTCGAATCTAGGCCGATAGTTTTTTCAAAAAAACGACATGTAGAACTCTTATGTCGGCTTAGATTCGAGGATTTCGTTTCGAGGTTTCGTATTCGTAAAATACGAATAAATGTAGCACGCAGGTGGCGCCCCCACAAAACGCCAACGAAAGACAGCACTGTAGCCGTTGCTATCCGTAGCCGATACTGATCAAAGCACACATGAGCACTGGCTGCCATTTTGGCCTTGTTCTGTTCTCGTGTGGTGGCGTGAGCACATTCGCAGCAGTGAAGTTTTCGTGCGTAGTTTTTATCACCAACACCATGGCACCAAACAGGCGGTGCCATTACAGTGCCGCCTTCAAGCGGAAAGTTATAGTCGCTGCAGAGCAGTCGTCAAATCTTCAAGCCGGGCGGGACTTCGGCGTGGATGAGAAGAATGTTCGCCGTTGGAAGGGGCAGCGTAACGAAATTTTTGCTTGCGCGGCAACGAGAACGGCTTTCACGGGCCCCAAGAAAGGCCGCCATCCAGAAGTGGAGGTAGCTCTGGCCGAGTTTGTGGAGACGCAGAGGTCAGCGGCACTTCCAGTGACCACGGAAGTGCTGCAAGCCAAAGCAAGAGAGCTGGCGAGAGAGCGAGGCGTCCCCCGGGAACTGTTCAAAGCCAGCCGGGGCTGGTTGCAGAAGTTCATGAAGCGCTTTGGCTTCAGCCTCCGACGTCGCACGTCCATTTGTCAAAAGCTGCCGGGCGACTTCGAAGAGAAGCTGATCTCATTTCAGCGATTCGTAATAAGGAAGAGGATGGAGCACGGCTACGCCGTAGGACAAATGGGAAACGCTGACCAGACGCCGGTATGGTTTGACGTGCCAGTGGCGTGCACCGTGAACGAAAAAGGTGCCAAGGAAGTGAAAGTGCGCTCGGCCGGATACGAAAAGCAGCGCATGACTGTAATGCTGGCCTGCACGGCGGATGGCCACAAGCTGCCGGCGTATATAATTTTTAAGAGGAAGACTCTACCAGCTCGGGAAGTGTTTCCAAGAAATGTGATCGTCCGCGCCAACGAAAATGGATGGATGGCGAGCGATATGGTTGAGCAGTGGATCAGAATGGTTTGGCAGCGGCGTCCAGGGGCCCTCTTGGCCAAACGTTCCCTCCTCGTCCTGGACTCTTACCGTGGACACCTCACTGACGGCGTAAAAGCTGCGCTTTCCGAAGCCGGTACCGACGTCGCCATCATACCCGGCGGCATGACAGGCCAGCTGCAGCCTCTTGATGTGTGCCTCAATAAGCCTTTCAAGGATCGGCTGTGCAAGTACTACGTGGACTGGCTTAGTGAAGAGCGGCGCGAGCTTACACCAACAGGCCCTCACTGGGAGTTGTAGCCACTTGGATAGCTGCAGCCTGGGATGACATCCCAGAAAGCTTGGTTGCACGCTCATTCCGCAAGTGCTGCATCTCTAATGCATTTGATGGCAGTGAAGATAGTGCACTGTTCGAGGAGGCCAGCGATAAAGAAGTCAGCGATGATGATGACGAATGAGCGGGGGCTGATCCCGGGCTGGCGTTGCATATGTCTCCTCGCCCAACGCCGCCTCTCCTCCTATTCTCTCAAAGCTCCTTTGGCAGCTTTTTTTTTTCAACGGTCCCTCTCGGGGCCATCAATCACGCTTCGGCAGAGCATGCAGGCACGATGCTTCCCGCTGTGTCTCACTCGAGTTCCTCTCTCTACACCAAGTCGCCTATGCGCAGACACATGGTGCAGTCGTTTCGCGCCACGCACTTTCACGTGCGCGGCGACGTAAGAACAGTCGTGTCGCGTCATAAAAATAATTGTGATAATGAGGTATAAACAGTGTTGTTTTTTCGGCCGGCCTACAATCGAGGTAAGTTTTTTTTTTTTTCTGTGGCCTTCAACTTTCGGGTCTCGGCTTAGAATCGTGGCCGGCCTAGATTCGAGTAAATACGGTAAAAATTATTTTGGCTGACTTTTTTTTTGGCTGACTTTTTTTTTTTTCAGATTAATGTTGGGGCACGGCCCCTACACAAGTATGTATGGTAATTTAGACAACCGATGTTCTTAGTGTGTGCTGACATCACAAAGCATATGGGTGCATTTTGCGTTTCACTTGTTGCTGGGCCAGTTGGTGCATAGTTCTATGTACAAACGTTAGTGCAAAATAAGACACATTCACAAGAAAGGTGGACGCATTGTCTTGTCCACCTTTGTTGTGAATGTGTCTTATTTTGCGTTTCACCTCCATCGAAATGCACCCACAGTGGCCGGAATTACAATGCGCTCCTCGCATCCTTGTAAAATATGCAAACTGAAGCACCCAAGCTGACAATAATAGCAAGCAACAAGCCAATTCAAATGCTGCAGTTAAGAAAAAGTGTTTAGGTGAAGGCTCTTGATAAAAACTGCTCAATAGCACCAACAGCTCGAAAACAAAAAGAGCATGAAAAAAAAAAAACCTTTCCTGATTTCAGATCAAAACTGTTGCAAAGATGAAACCCAGATCACTGGCTATTACAATAAGCAACGCAACTGAGCTATAAACTCAGCTGCATCAGGAACAGTGAATAATGGGTATGCCCTGCTTTACAAGGAAAAGTGGAAGACTCGGCCCAGTCCAGTCACTGCATTTTGCTTCTAGCTTCACATGACACTAAAACCTCCTTTTCTACAATTATGAGCAAGACTGCAAAAGCTCTTTATACGACATGCAAGATGTGCTTGAAGTTTACAATTAAAACAGGCCAAGTGAAAAGATGCACTGTTGGCATGCTGCCTTAATTAGGGTTGCAAATAGCAAGATCGATGGAGGTGCCAAGCTCTCTGAAGACACAAATGGCTACAGCAGAAGACAAACATTTAGGACACAAAATACTCACAGGAACAGCCTTGCCACCAGTTGTCATCTTGCCCGTTGTCTTGGAGTTGATGCGAAACTCGAGAACACGGCCAAAATGCTCAAAGCATTCACGCACTTGCTCCTCGGTGATAGTGTGTGGTAGATTTCCCACAAACACCTGCTGGTTGTCAGGGTACTGTGGCTTGGTGCCAGACCGAAGGGGTGGTGGGGCAGCCCCATCATCTCCACCACTCAGTACAGCATCATTGCGACCGCCCTCTGTTCGCTTGGGGGCTGGTGGTAGCGAAGATCGCTGTGGTCGTGCCTGCTGTTGTGGCCGTGGGCCTCCCCTCTGGTCAGGCCTTGGAGGCAAGCCACCAGGCAGATGATCACCTCCAAATCGGCCGCCTGGGTGCCCGGCACCTGATGGACCATGACCCGCTCCACTAGTTGGTGTACCACCAAAGGGTGCTGCAGGACTCAGTGACGTGAATCCAGATGACGACAGCGGTGCAGAGTTCTTGCTCACCATGTTGGCATACGTCTTTGTCTCGGGAGGTGCTGCAGAGTGATAAAGCGAAATAGTTGAGACATGCAACATTTGAATGTAGCGCAGCCTCAGTTACCAGCCTTTTCAATGCATACACGAGGTGAGGTTTTACAATAATGACTGCAAGATGAAGTCTTGGAAGGAATTTAAACTTTACCAGTACAGTAGAACCCCGATTACGCATCCCCTGTTCATGCAAAGACCTATTTTTTATGACAAATTAGCGTGGGACTGGCAAGGCCCCATACAGATAGTATATTAAAAGCCTTGATAACAAGACGCAAAACTAGACATGCCACGCTTCATACAACAGCTGGCAGGAACTGTCCGAGCTGAATTAGACCAGTGGAGCACTTGACTGGCAAACATCACGTCACCCCAGATTTGAAATGGGAATTAAGGCAGAGACTTGTACAGAACTATGCGATATGGCACATGAATGCCAGCAATGACAGCTCTGCCAGCGACGCGGGGAGCAGGCAAAACGCAGCACACTACACTGCGCCAAGCGACGCTGCCTTCGAAACTAACTGGTTTATACGAATATTTCAATGCGTGCGCATTGCTTGTGGTTAGAAACAGTTGTGTTGATGCCCGGAGAGTAGTTATGCACTTCTTCAGCCTGTTCGCCAGACGAAATTAGCAGGTGGAGCACTGCACCGGGTGCTTCTCCGCTCCTAGTTGGCGCAGCGCTACGGCAGGTGAAAGCGCAAGGTATGGGGAGGAACTAATCATCCACAGTTCTGAATTAATGAGCCAATAAAGCATATGCGATTGCTAGTGCAAGATAAGATGACGTGATGCAGCTTTCTCACATGACGAACCTTGTAATGTGCTTCCTATTTTCACCGATCCAATTCAATCCGGAGACCTTGCAAATTAATGAACATACACTAAAGCTGCTCTGAATAAGGCAAATGCGATCCGAGAGCTCCAAACGAAGCTTACGCTCACTCTGCTAAGCTATAAAATTTTGTTATTTAGAATCTTGTTATATTAGAATTAATTTATTCATTTGTGCTCATTCTGCTTGATCAGAGTGGCTCTTGGCGAGGAATTTGCTGTGTTCACCAGGTTCTGATCGACCTACAATGTGAAAATTCAAATTTGGGAAATAACACTGCGCGGCTTTGTCCAGATCCTAGCGTACTTGGACCGGTGTTCAAACGACACACTTGTTGAAATTCGAGAAAATGAAAACAAAGAAAAAACCGTCGCGCGTGCTACTACCCGAGAACGGTGCTTCTTCAAGCGCAGCACGGTGTGAACGCTGAAGGCGACTGGCGGCAGCTTTTTGTCCCTTTTTTTGTGCGCGCGAAGAGATGCTCGGGATGTTGTCAGGGTGATAAGCATCTGAAAATAGCCCCCTGCATTCAACGTACGATCCCAAGCGCATGGAATATTGCGCCTAAATTTACGCTGAGAGCACGACAGAATGAGAACGAGTTGCAGGCATTGCTTGATTTTTGCACTGTTCACCATGCGACCGAACAGCAACGACGCGAAGTCAGACATGAACCAACTTATTAGATTTGAATGCAGAAACGCAATATAATAACCCAAAGGGCTAAATGAGCTCGGCGTAATAACCCACGAGCTCGGCGGTAATAAATAGCCACGAAGCCAATCTGTCACCTAACTTGTCTTGCTCCTCAGCTGCTTTGGCACCTATCTGACTGCAATAAACACGGGGGAAACTTATGCAGCTTCCTTTCTTCTGCATTGCTGCTCAACCAACCACACCACAATTTGTCAGCACGCCGGGAATTGTGCCTAAAAACACGCAAGCGTGGTGCACCCAATGCGGAAGGTCCCGCTTTTTGCCTGCACAACGGAAGTCATTGCTGACGCCAGCGCCGCCGCCTCGTTTGACGTCACGGCCCGACGCTTGTCTATAGCAACGATGCAGAAAAGGGAAGGACTGCCTAAAAGAGAAGGCACCACTGGCTTTTGCTTAGATTTGGCTTCGGCTCGCTGCTAGCCAATGATGCTGATGGCGTTGCTGCTGCCGTTCACTCTGATAGGAGAGTTATGACGTGGCTGCAGATTCTGAAGCAAATGAGTACAAACTGCAGTTTGTACTCATTCACTTTATTATGAACCAACTAGCCCGCCAAAACGTCCTTCTGCAGATTCTGCACCGAAATTTATCGTAAGAATGATTTCCGCGCGGGCTGAGGCGACTTTTCAGAAGATTTAGGCTAGTGATCATACAATCGGAAGGTGCAGTGAAAAATCGGGAGTATCCCGACTGGATCAGGAGGGTTGGCAGGTATGAGACTCTCTTAATTTCGACCACGTGGCCACCATAGCCGGGATCCGGATCCCACACCAATATGAATGACACAAACGGGGAAGTGAAAAACCGCATCCACGTGCTGTGCTGCTCGCACATCGCTGATACCCCAACCGTCAGTTCCGCAGTACACACGATGAGCACTGAGCGGCTGGTGGCATGCGTCCTACACATCACAGACGTCACAATTCCCGGCTGTGTAATGCTCACTGCAAGCACTCAGCAGTACCTCGCAGCGCCCGCACATCACAGACACTACAATCGAAAGCTGCACAGTACTCATAACAAGAACTGAGCAGACTCACACGGCCAGCACATCGCTGGCGACGCAACTGCCAAGTCATGGCGCGCAGCGGCGCATGGCCATAAACAAATCCCACCAGCTGTAAAAAGATGTTCATGAATGCATTTACCATGCGTCAACATACAGATCTTGCTGGTTTTTGCCATTACAAACTTTCAGATACAATGTAATCCACTTATAACGATATATGGCTTATAACAATAATCCTTTAGATTCATCAATTCCCACACTGCCTCTGTAAAAAGAAACCATATATAACGATAAAATTATCGGCAAAATAATGGATATAACGATGGGATTCTAGCCGCCCGGAACGTGCTTTCCACCAAAATTTCTCTGAAAGTTTGATAAAAAATTAAATGTTCGAAGCGAACTATATAAAAACGGACCAGCATGGTGAAATCCGTGAGACTGTTGCGTACGGCCTGGGGAACCAAGCCCTATCACTGTTGCAAAGCTTTCACACGAAAACTTAGTTTTGGCTTGTTTTTGCGTTCGTGAACTGGGTAAAAATGGAGGACTAAGCGCAAGGCAATATCTCTGAACCCCCCCCTCTCTTTTTTTCATTGAGAATTATTTTTTTTTTCTAAAAGAGTTAGCTTTTCTTAGCACGTTCCTCAGTTTCATGCTGTCCACAGCGCAGACCTTGGCAGCATGCCAAGATACCATGCGCGAATAATATCACGGCGTGTTTATCTTTTGATGGGAGCTCCAGCCGAGGTGGCTCACTCAGCGAACATGGCAGAGTGCCAAGACACCGTAACTCAGCGTCATGAGTGGCGGCTTAATCACTCTCACAGCCACTCGCACCCACTTATGTCCACTCACACTCACACCCACTCATGTCCACTCACACTCACCCACTAGCATTCGCACTCATGTCCATTCACACTTACAACCACTCACTCACACATGACCACTCACTTTTGCTCACAGCCACTCACTCACATCCACAACTATTCACTTACGCTTATGCCCACTCACTACATTAACGTTCACTCACCCTTAGCATAGCCTATGTCACAAAGATGTGATGGTGAGCCGCCCAGTGCTCTATCGAGCTCTTTGGCCAATTTTCGCAGTTTCGATGCTCAAAGGAAGTGGTCACTTATCACGCATCTTCCATATCCCGAAATAATGTTACGCACGCGTGCTCCCGCGCTTGCTGCTGAGACAATGAGCGCCTGTTTAGAGTCAACTAAGATGCTTGGACATGTTTTTGAATGGTGCCTAAATAACAATAATAAGTTTGCCTTGACAATGATGCGTCCGAGAGTATGCATGAACACATTGGAGGCAAGTGGAGACTATCAATACTTTTTGTGGCATGGGAAATTGAGCGTTTTTGGAAAGCTGAAGCGAGTTCTTCACGCAAAGGCAATTGGCTGGAATGGGCACCAAATACTGATTTGCCCTGTGGAAAGAGGATCCAAAGAGGAGTGGCCGTTATCAATCCCTTTACAACTGTCTCTTGGGCTTACTTTGCTGCATAGTTAAGAGCAGGGCTGGCTTCGTCTAGTCAGAGCAGGTATTCATGACCTATGTATGGACACACCTGCTCACAGTATGTTGTCTGCGAAGCATATGCAGTATTTATTCGAATCTAGGCCGATAGTTTTTTTTTCTTTCTTTTTTCAAATAATCATATTCCAAACTCTAGGGCCGGCTTAGATTCGAGGATTTTAAAAAACGCGCCAGTTTTTCATTGAAACTGTTAAATGTGGTGCATAGCTAGCGCCATCTAGAAAAGTCAGTATCGCAGCCGCTACTAACCATGCCAGTAGCCAACCGTACACAAGCGAGGTCACCATTTTGACCTGTGTTGTGTCGGCAGTATCGGTGTGCGGCGTGGTGTTATCGCGATGGCACTACAGTGCCGCTTTCAAGCGAAAAGTTGCAATAGCCGCAGACGCATCGTTGAACCTTCAAGCCAGGCGGGACTTCGGTGTCGACGAGAAAAACGTCCATCACTGGAGATGACGACAGCAGCTTTTTGCGTGCGCCGCAACGAAAATGGCATTTAGTGGACCAAATAACGGCTGTCACCACGAAGTGGAGACAGTTTTGGCCAACTTTGTTCGGATGCAGAGAGCAGCTGCCCTTCCAGTGACAACAGAAGTGCTCCAAACGAAAGCAAGAGAACTTTCAAGGGAGCAAGGTGTAACGCCAAAGGATTTCAAAGCCAGCCGGGGCTGGATTCAGAAATTCATGAAGGGCTTTGGCTTCAGCCTCCGACGCCACACTTCAATCACCCAGAAGCTGCCAAGCGATTTCTAAGAAAAGCCGATAGCTTTTCAGCGCTACGTGCTGCGAAACAGAGAAACGGCAGGCAACAACCTAGAGCAAATCGGCAATCCTGACATGACGGCTGTGTATTTTGATATGCCAGTGGCGTACACAGTGAATGAAAAGGGTGCCAAGGAGGTGAAGGTGAGTTCTGCGGGCTACAAGAAGCAGCGCGCAACTCTGATGCTGTGCTGCACAGCTGATGGACATAAACTCCCTCCTTATATGATATCTAAAAGGAAGACACTACCTGCTCGAGAAACTTTCCCAAGAAATGTCACTGTACGGGCAAATGAGAACGGGTGGATGACGGGTGCGATGGTGGAAGAGTGGGTTAAGATTGTGTGGCGACGGCGTCCAGGAGCCCTTTTGACTAAGAACTCGCTCCTTGTCATCGACTCTTACCGTGGGCACTTGACCGACAACGTGAAGGCTGCGCTCCTCCAAGCGAACACGGACCCCACTGTCATTGAAACTGGCGGCCGCCAGTTTCAATCGGCCCTGTTTCCTGCTCTTTCCAATATTCTGGGCGTTCGCCACATCCATATGACCGCCTACCATCCTTCAGCCAATGGCATGGTGGAACGTCTGCATCGACAACTGAAGGCTACCCTTACCACTTATCAGCCAAGGGAACGCCGGTCCGACCACCTTCCCCTCGTCCAGTTGAGCATTCGTTCGGCACTGAAGGCCGACCTTGGCAGCTCTTCTGCTGAGCTAGTCTACGGAGTTCCCCTGCGTCTCACTGGGGAATTCGTCTCTCCTTCCTCCCCTCCGTTAATCCATGACGCTTCCACCTACATCCGAGACCTACGCAACACATTTCGCCACATTACTCCTGTCACCTCTGCAGCCCGTCACCCTCAGTCCATGTTCATCAGCCAGGACCTGGCCTCCTGCACCCATGTCTCCATCCGCCGTGGCCACACGTCCGTCCACCCCTCACGCTGGCTTACGATGGAACGTTCCGCATCCTCCATCGTGCGCAGAAGACCTTCAAGTTAGATGTCAACGGCCGCGAAGACGACGTGGCTGCTGACTGCCTCAAACCAGCCTACATTGCCACTCCTATACCTGTCAACCCTACACTCGCTCTCGCTTCGACTGGCCACCATTGTGCCCAGCTTCCTCCAAGCACATCCGCTGGGCGAATCCTGTGGCTTCGATCTACAGAGGGGAGCCCTGTAGCGCCCCTCGCGGCGCGCTCGGCTCGCAGGCCATAGCACGCGGCACCAGACAAGAAAAAGGAAATTGGGCTAGGCCACCGGAGAGCGAGCAGCGCAAATAAACAGTTCGAACCTCAACGCTGTCGGATCTGGTTCTTCTTCGCCTTCGCTCCGACAAATGCACAGACATCGCACAGTACATGGGCCTCTAGAATTTCGCTTCCATGGAAATTTGACCACCGCGGCCGGGATCGAAACCGTGTATTTCAGGTCAGCAGCCAAGCACCATCTTTTTTTTTGCTGGTCCAGATATAACAATAATCGGCTATAACGACCAGAGTTTCCGGTTTTCTTAGTATCAGTATTAATGAATTGAACTGTACCATCATGGCAATCGCAGAAGGGAGAGGGAAGAGCCTGCTTGGCCGCCGCCGCGCAATGCTTCCTCGCGCAAAGGTAGTAGTTTCCACCGTTTCTGCCCGTTTGTGTGTTCGTGAACTGGTGGCGCAGCGCAGACCTTGGCAGTGTGCCAAGGTGCTGTGCGCCCATAACACCCTGTGGAGTTCATCTTCTGCTGGGCTCTTGGGATCTCCAGTGGGGTGGCGCGCTCAGTGAACTTGGCAGAGCGCCAAGATGCTATGTGCACTTTGACAGCAGCCTTGGTAGCAGTGGCTACATGCATGGGGGGAATACGTGGGTAACATGGGCATGCTAGCATTTTTTTCTGGCTGTCCCGATATAACTATAATCTGTCAAAGCGATCAGATTTTCAGATTTTCTCAATACCGTTATAGGTGAATTTCACTGTAATATGAATATATTTTGTGATTCCATGAGGTTTGTATTAGAAGGATTTTACTGTATTGACACTTACACTTAATTTTAAAAAAGGCTGGTCAGCATTTGCCAGTGCAAAGTCTGACCAAGTTTTTTAATCCCTGTAGACTTAGTATGTGTACTTGCAAAAGAAACTGCAGCGTATAAAGCCCGGCAATGGTGAGGATGAAATCAGCAAAGACCTCTTCATAGCCATAGCTCTTTTCAAATCCTTCGCCCCACTACACTTATGCACTACAGAGAAGAGTGTGATGCAGCCACATTTCTCATGTCACGTGCCCCTGGCTCAGCCCATTTTTATGTTAGCACGCCATTGATCAGTGAGTGAACATTAAACACGGTCAAAATTCCACGAATTTATTAACATTCTATCCAGGGTATTGTATCACCTGGGAACACATAAGCCAGAACATTGACATTCATACAGTTCATAGCTTTAAGCATATGCACTGGGACACCATACGAACCAGGAATGTACAAACAAGGTTCTACCTTGAGCCAGCAAAATGGGCCGTATAGCAGCCTACCTTGGTGGTTGACCTGAGGTGCAGCAGGTGGCGCAGGAGCTTCGTCATCTTTCCAGTTCATTGTGTTGCCAGCAGGAGCTGTGGGCGCTGATGAAGGTCCGTCTGGAGGACTGCTGCTGGCCAGGGAGGCTTGAGAGGAGACCTCACCTTCCGAGGCTAGGTGTGCTGTCCCATTGCGCATCACCTGCAGGCCGGCAGGCAGTTCGGCTATAACAGCATGCCCATCACAGCATCCTTAAAGAGGCCCCGAAACACAATTTCAGTGCATTGTTTTGCCTGTTGGTTGCATAGAATGAGTTAAAGTGATGCTATTAGCATCCGTCGTACCGTGTATACTGCGTTTTTTTAATATTTTAATTAGCTCGCAAAAACAAATTCGTGGCCCTGATGGTGTCACCATACAATGGCGGTTTTTAACAGCGGATATGACGTCACTTAGTGGGAGCTTGATGATTGGACAAAGAGCAAATATACTGAAAATTGTGTTAATAACTAGAGATACGTTTTGTCAAGTTTTTGTGTTTTATATTACATAAACAAAACCAACTTGTTTGCCTTAGATAAAAGTACTGTAAAGCAAGTAAAACAAAAATACACCACCAGAGGCTCTGGCTACTTTTTGCATCGAAGGACTTTGCGCCTCTCTGTAAACATCCTACGACCTAGCAGTCAACACTTATGGATACTCTCTATGTATCTGAGAGTGGTTTTGCGGAATCGATCCGATTGAGCCATTGCACTCTATAAGCGTTCATTTCTGTCCCAAGGAAGGATGCGTTCGTTTCACATTTAGTAGGCAGTGCGCATTGTCAACTTGTGGAAGATCACCGGGCGGCAGCGCCAGATGGTGCCCCGTTCCAGTCAACAGCGCGCGCTCCTTGTGATGGGCGATGGTAGGCGGTAAGCAGTAGCAGTACGCGCTATGCTAAATGTGTCTGATATCTTGCGCAGGCTGTCACACCGTCGCAGTATCTCGCGCTCGAGTTCGGATCCATAAGGGAACGTCACTGTTCAGTGTTCCCTTCTGCACCGTCGATGTGACGATGAAGCATCACTGGGTCAGCTGGGCGTTCACATGGTTGTTGTAACCATGCAAACGGCGCTGCCAGCCTTGGCATGAATGAGTTACAGAGAACAGGCAACCATGGAGTGCAAACTTCCGCCACGTGCTCAGATAGGCTGTTTTGATTGGTCGCACTAAGTGTCGTCATTGGGAGAGTGAAATGGGAATGGGAAGCTGCGCGAAAATAGAGTTATGGGCAGCATTTTGTTTGCTTGCATTTTGAAATTTCTTCACTGTATAACTCCCGTTCCTATGCATCGATTCTCGTAATTCTTTTTGAGTCAGCATCTGTGTGACAAAGAATCCATCTGAAGTGTAACCGGCATCCATTCAAGCGGTGTTTCGCAGCCCCTTTAAGTGAGGAGCTGGACAACATGGCTAGCAGATTTCAACCAGCCTCACCTGCGGCTCAAAGTAAGCTGGCCGACCAGAACCAGAAGTCACGCTGTTTGAAGATGGACTTGCACCCCCATTGCCCAGCTGTTCGCTCCGAGGAGGCACGGGTGTTTCATTCACCAGAGGGGTGGTTGGCTCAGCAGGGTGCTGGGCCACATCTGTGTGTGCACTCTGGTGGTGAGCCATCAGCTGCTCAGGAGCCTCCTCTTGTGCCTGCTGACCAGCTAGAGCGCCCTCCTCCTCTTCCTCCTCCTCTGTGAACACTTCATCCTGGTAGCGGAAGATGTCATTGCGCACATAGTACTTCAAGGGCTGCTGGGGTGCCAAAACAAATGTCTGCATGAAACGTCGCATCGGCTGGCCTGCATTTGACAGCTCTCCCGTCACCTGCCCAAACAAAAAGAGCAGAGTGAAAAAAAAAACTGTTAAAAACACACTTAATCTGCATTAATACATGGTTCAAGTACAAGATGTCCGATTTCTATAATTTGCTATGGGACCACACGAGACATCCCAGACCGCAAAAGCAACCACCACCGATTCTTTTGAAAAAAATTGGGGCTAGTTGGCAATCAAGTGAACAGAGTTTCAATGAAGTATTTTTCTTGAAAAAAATTGTCTACTCCCAAGAGCACTCTTTGAAGTTTCCTCTAAAAGGCAAAAGCTGGTTGGAGTAAAAAATCAAATGTGAAACAAATAATAAACCTTATTTTAAAATATTTCATGTGCACTGTTCTTTAATCTGATTTTGTTAAAGGTGCACTAAAGAGGAATCTGAACTCGTCCTTTTTACCGCGGGAACTCTATCTACATGTTCCAAGCATTCTTAGAAACTTTGAATTATTGTCCTGTGCGGACAATGGCTTTTTCAGGACACATTCGTCAACAACAGTCAAGCAGACATGAAGGACAACAGGCATAAGTCCATCTGCAAGACTTCAGGCGCAAATTACGTCATCATAAAAAGCCATTCCTGCTACAATCTAAGCATGTCAGCAATCAGCGCTGTACAAAGTAGTTACCTAATGAATAAGAGACCATACCTGAATGACTACACCTTCACCCAGAGTAGTGAGCGAGTCCACCTGCTTGATCTTGGCATGACAGTCACGGAAGTTGAGTTGCATGATACGTTGGTGAATTTCTTGCTGGCCCATGACACACTCCTGCTTTTCAGGGCCCCCATGAACAAAGGATGAGTCCTGACTGTAAAACCTGCAAAAGCAAAAAAAAAAGGCCAACCTCACTGCAGGTACCAATGCAGCACTGCACGGATAAACAAAACACTAAGCATCAACAAAAACAACACAATGTTTAACTTAACAATATACAGTTAAATTAAGATATAACAATCTTGAGAAAAGTCGGTGATTTCTCGTTACAAGTAGTTTCTGCGTGAATTATCAAAAGGACAATGCAGAACGGAACCCTAAAGAAAAACGTGTAGGTGATGTTTGGTTCATGGGGGTTTAACGTCCCAAAGCGACTCAGGCTATGAGGGATGCCATAGTGAAAGACTCCAGAAATTTTGACCACCTGGGTTTTTTTTAATGTGCATTGACATCACACAGCACACGGGTCTCTAGCATTTTGCCTCCGTCAAAATGTGACCACCACGGCCGGGATCACCCGCGTCTTTTGGGTCAGCAGCCGAGCGCCATAACCACTGAGCCCCGCTGCCCAAACGTGTGGGTGAAATTACCTTAAAAATGTTCACTGTAAACCCCATTTACACGAAGTCATAAATGTGAAGAAACATTTCGCAATTGCACTGATAACATGAATGTAGCAGCAGCTGCCGTGGCTCGCCACAACTTGGCAATGAGTGGGGTGAGGAGACTGGTGGAGGAGGGGGAGTCATACCACCGAATTCACAAATATGCCTCGACTCGAACTTAAATTTCAAGTGGCCCTCGAAGCCTGTTTGGCGTTTCGGAAACCAACCTCCACTCAAATGCTCAAGTCGGAGGAAAAACTCGAGGTTTTCATCAGAGATCTCAAGGTAATACTGACGCTACCTTGACCGCCAGTTTGCTTGTACATGACGGACATCTCATCGTCTGCTGGCCGTATGGAATTCCTCTGATCCATAAACGAAGCTTTTCACGAACATGCATACAGCGCGGATGCAGGGAACCCTGTGCCGAAGCATTGGCTGGGTGACGGCCTGTCCATTCGACACGGAATTTCTGGCAAGTTATCGTTTTGCGAACACGATCATGGCTAACCTCTGTGCCGAGCACAGATAATTGTGGTAAATCACTGCCTCCAGTGCTGTGCAGTCGAACCCCGCTACAACGAAATATTTCTAATTCCCCGTCAGCTCACCACAGAAAGTAACCGAACAAATTTCTCATCACAACGAACTATTTTTGGGGCGCGTTTCCAATTCAATGAAATTTTTGCTATGCGAAGCTGGGTCTAAAAATCTATCTCACAATAAAACAAGCATATCGCCGTCCACCTGTGTACTTCTGTAGGTCCAGGATGCTTTGTTTCATTAAACTTTTGCTGGAACCAATTTATCCACTCATTCACACACACATGAAGACCGTCATTGCTTGGTGGTGATGACAATCGGGCTGGCTGCCTAGCGGTAAGGTGCGGGTGCAAGGTCCCGTTTTCTTTCAAGCCTGAGCCGCAACCAATCCGTCGCCAAAGGACGCAGCAGCCTGGCAACAGCAGCAGCGCAGCATCACTGCATGTGCGCTGCAATCGACACGAGCATGGCGACTTTGTCTAGGAAGCGGAAGTTCCTGTCTCTTGAAGAGAAGGCACGAATTATCAGCGCGGCATCCAGCGTCAGGAAAAAGGAAGATGTTGCAGCGGGCTTCGGCATCTCACACAGCACCCTGTCAACGATCCTGAAGTCGAAAGACGTGATAGCCCAAGCTCTTCCTTCGGGGACATCCGTGAAGCGGAAAAAGCTGACGCAAGCGGCTCATGAGGACCTTGAGAAGGCTCTCTACACGTGGTTCCTGGACGTGTGCGCAAAGAAGATGCCGATCAGCGGAAACATGCTGCAGCAAAAGGCGCTTGGCTATGCCTGTATACTGGGCATCAATGATTTCAAAGGCAGCAGAGGGTGACTGACCCGTTTTAAGGCCAGGCATGAAATCGTAACCGCTGTGCGGAGAGTCGGCCTCTTCAAACGCCTACGCTGCATTTGCTTGGGCGTAAACTACTGTGCCGGAATTAATGGAGAAGTATGTCACATCAGACATCTATAATGCTGATGAAACAGGACTTTTCTACGAGCTCCTCCGTCACGATGCAATTGCTCACCAAGTGCGAAAGTCGCGCCACGGCACTCGTGGCAAAAAAGAAAAGAAGCAGAAGCAGCTGAAGGGCCTCTTTGGAAATAAATGATATTTTGGGACTATGTTCTCCAACCTGACAGTGTTTTTGGGCTATTTTCACCTCAACGAAATTTTTCGTGCGCCCAGTCAGCGAGGTTCAACTGTAGCTGTTCATCATACCACACTTATCGCATCATCGTATCACGCTTCCTCGAGGGAAGCGCATAGGTAGTCAGTTTCTTGAGGAGCTCCTCGTCTGAGAAAACGTCAAGTAGTGTTCTTGAATCACAGCCATCCCTCAAATGGAGGAGTGGCTGTTCCGCCTATTCGGCGGAGAGGCACCACGGCCAGACTAGAGCAGAGTGCGCACTGCCGCGCCACTGCTGCCTCTTCCCTCATGTCGCCACTCTCAACCTGCCTGGCCATCGTAGCCCTAAGAAATGAACTCTGCCCCGTGTTACTAATGCTTTGTGCTCTTCGCTGTCCGCACTGCCAACACGTAACAGCTATTGGCGCCGGTATCATGTGGCCAACTGAGTGCTGGTGATGCGCGCACTGCTTGTCCCATGTCTTTTTTTTCTGTGACCATTTTCATTGCTTATGAGCATTAATTGGTGTAGTGTCACGTGGTGCGCCGAAGGCTGCGAGGACTACTGCTGCATTTTCCCCGTAGAAACACTGCCGACGCTGGAGCACGGCATGTTGTGTCAGCTGGGTAGCTCATTGAGATCGTTGATTGTTTTCTAATGTCAGTTTGTATGTTATCGTCATAAAACTTTCGTGTGGTTCAGTCAAATTTCAAGTAACGCAGATAGTCGGCGTAGCAGGTTTACAAATACACACACTTCAATGTGGCATTAAAGGAGAAGACACATCAAATTTTTTGATGTGATCAAGTGTTTTCTTTGGAATGGTGCGCAAGACAATAGTGCACGAGTCGCAACGTGGATGCCACCTACACCAGCCGACTAATTTAAAATTGAGTTTTTTTTTTTCTCGCGCAGTTTCAGTTTCAACAGTGCAACATGAGCTGTGACATAAAGGGGCCATGACAGCCTATTTTCACGCATACCCTGCTTATCGCCTTTAATTCCCAACATGTTAAATTACAATTCCCCGAATATTCAGTTGATTCTGTGCGGTAAATAATTTTAAAACGAATTTTTTTCGTTTCTTCTGCGAACTGCTTGCTGGTCTGGCAACCTTTAATTGCAGACAACTCAAGGGCATACCCGCTCCGCGTCGTCTGCTGCGAGCTGTTGAGGTGCTTTCATGTACACCGTAGAAGGCGGTCACTCGAAAAGTTTTTTCTTTTAGCTTAGCGAAATTAAATGCATTTTCCAAGTTTTCTTTTCAGAAGCCGTCATACGTGAGCTGGGTGATCCTTGGGAAAGCGGACTTTCTCGCGGCACCCATTTTTCGATTGTTGAGGAAACAGAAGTCGATGGGCCCCTGCTTTTATATTTACACTAAGCATGCTGTTCGTATGTTATGAGTGTGCTCTCTTTTGAGCAGTCAAGTGCTCCCGCATGTGAAAAGCGGCACGTGCCGTGCATGCCTTCGCCGATGTGCGCCGTGAAAGCCGCAGCGCTTTCTAGCTGGCTACCAAGTTCTTGTCCGCTATTCATCGGCTCTATAATTAAACTCAAATTATCAAAAGGTGGCACCAGAGCAACCTTGAGGCACGAAAAGAGCAGAGAAAAGTGCCGAGTGCGACAACTTCCCCGCTGCATGTGTGCGTTTGTAAGTCTAATGTAACGTACATTACCGACTCGTAGCACCCTTTTGCAGGAACCAAGCCGCTTGCAAAACTCTACGCGACTCGAATGCTTTCACTGCCCGCACCGATTAATAGTCGCCGCCGTCTAAATGAATGCTCCAAAATAATAGCACACCATTCAGCATTTTGCTGTGTGTGCGCATTGTGGCCGAGGAGTGCGACGATTACGACAACTGCAGCCCCGCGCTGAGGTTGTTTACATGGTTCTGCGCAAACAGTACTGCTCGTTTCAGTGGCATAAAACGCAAAGTGGGTTCTCCTTATCTTAAATATTACGTACTCTTGCTTACAAACTGTAGTTTTACTCATTTACACACTATGATAACACTGCAATAAGTGCCAATGATGCTATAGCCTGCTTTGGAAACGCTTCGCGTTGGATACCTGCGCTTCCCGCTAATTGTATCTGCTTCCTCTTATGTCACCAAAATTTAAATTCGCTTTAGCTAAAATACATTCGAACATCACTTGAATTAATGAAAACAGCCAGATTTGTTGTCCACAGTCAACGCCGACAGCTGCTGCCGGCTGCCGGCTGCCTTCTGCGCATGCTACACAGACCGGGTCACATATCGGCACTTCCCCCTTATTGTACTCGCGTCATGCGATGTAAGCAGTGGTCGCTTTGAGGGCACTGTAGCCAAAACTACGCTCGACAGCTATTTGCAGGCGCTAAAACTTGCGAATTCGCTCTCCACAATCGCCGAAATCCCAGACACGAATCCTGTGTACTCACTAGGCCTCGCCACGAAAGGGGCCAGCAGTCCACTGTTGACCGAAATTCAAGATAATGGCAAAAGTTCATCACTGATTAGTAAGAAAGTGTGAAGATATGATATGTAGCCGCTCGTTTCGCTTCTTTCGTACGAATAAGGTACAAAGCGCAGTTTTTCCCTGCACTGCCATCGCCTCACCGGGAGTTAAGCTTTTGCTTGGCCGCCCAAGCCAAGGCAACGGCGGCGAGCGGCACCGTCGTGCAGAGTTTTCTGCCCATGTTGCTTGCCTCGCCGATCGGTTCTAAGTGCAGGCACCGATTGAAAGCACATCTTTGCTGGTGCACGTACATCGCGTACATCGCCGTGGCTAGCATGAGGTCCAATAAGTTTTAAAATTCTTATAGAATGTCATACTAACTAGTTCCCCACCACACTCTTCTGGTTCCCACTAAGCTGACTCTTAACATTACTACGATACGTGGTCGTTGATCGTGCTGGCATTGTCGTCGGTCTAGTGTGGCAGACCAGTGCATCAGCGACATAATTTGCATACTGACCCTCGATTAACGTCGCATCGGCCTAGTGTGACCGGACCCTACCTATACCGAAGAAAAACTGAGTTACTGTTATTATCGCTTTTGCAGCACCAGTAACTCGTATATGGGGGACGACTGCTACTTCAATCGCCCGCGAAAGTACACGAGGGAATGAGACCTCACTGCACATACTGCAGCAACGACAGCAGACGACGACGCTGATGTCATGAGAGCATTCAAGATAGCGGTTGCTGCCGGTGGGAGGAGTCTCCCGGTCTAAATTTCAATCGCATTTTTTGGAGTATACAGCGTGCCCAGGGCAGCCAAATTTCGGAAATTGAATCATAAGGTCTTGTATTAGTTACTGAAGCACAAAACTGCAATATGAAGAACAACCATGTCATGGCCCCTTTATGAGACGATTTCAGGTCATAAGGAACGTGCAAAAATTGCTATATACGTGACGCTTGTTAATTTTTTTGTGATTACAACTCCTGGACAGGCTTGCGTAAGAGTTGGTGTGAATTAAACTAAAAAAGCAGCAACCACACTACACTTTTTGTACGCCTCACACTACATCAAATCGTCTGTTCCGTCACAATCGTCATTCAACCACTAAAACCAAATCCGAAACAGCATGAGAAAAAGAATTCAGCTATAAATTATTTACACATTTTTGGCCCAATCCAGGCGGGTGTCCATGTTTCCTTATGTGCTGCGCATTATTCCAAAAGACAGAACAGGTGCTGCGATGACTCAGTGACCACAATGCTCGGTTACTGCCACGAAAGATGTGGGTTCGATCACGCCCGCGGAAGTCTCATTTCGATGGAGGCGAAATGCTACAGGCCAGTGTGCTGTACAATGTCAGTGCACGTTAAAAAACCCCAGGTGGTCGAAATTATCCATAGCCTTCCACTACAGTGTCTCTCATAGCCTGAGTCGCTTGGTGACGTTAAAAACCCCATAAACTAAACAAAGACAAAACACAAAACTAACATTTGGTGCTTACTCCTTAAGGAATTGAGAAACTTTGTAATATCAGGGAATTTATTACATAGAGAGGCTCGTTACATCCAGATTTAGCTGTACTACCAGTTAAATTAACCATGCACTGGTGGGAATGGCCACGAGCCTTCCAGAGCAACATTTGTAGCAGCAGAAGCGAGATGATAAGAAGGTAAAAACCCAAATGCCTTCCAACGAACAACATGTAGAATGGAAGCTCATAAAAGTAAACAAACGGACAGAAACTGAAAAACTTGACAATAAATTTTGTCTGCTTATGGCAGTATTGTTACATCTATTCCTTTCCCTCTGAATGCTCGAGCATTAGAGCAAACATTCGGAGGAAAAGCCATGTGCATTGTCACACTAATTCAGGATTGGTAGGCAGAGGTCGTGACATCACACCACAATAAAAAAAATTAGAGCGAGACGCCGCTTCTCAGATGTCAAGGCAGATGACAGACGAGGTGATGGTGCAGTGCCAGCTGCACAGTAGCCAGAGTGAGTGGAAAGTTTCCATCGGTCTTGGAGTACGAAAAAAGTTCATTTGTGTAAAAATGAAGAGGCTCCGATACGGATGCACGTGCAGTGTAGTGGTGACTGATGTGCACATAGTGTAATGGTGCCTGTGGAGTTGCGAAGGCGGACACATACCCCGTCAAAGGGGCAATTTCAATGCCTGCTGTGTAGGTAGATGGCCATCAAAATTTTCTAGGGCCATCCAGACACACCGCTACCACACAGCAAATTTCAATGAGAGTGAGTAGTGAGCATGCAATCCGACAGATGGCACTAGGCATAGCAAACTGGAAAAAAAAAAAAAAAAGAACTGAAGCTGAGTAAAACAGGCCAGAAGTTGGAGTAGGTACTCAATTGAAACTTTTTTCGAAAAAGCTATTCAAATAGTTCACAGTTCAGCACAATCCAGAGACAGCGACAGCGGGGTGACGATGGGCAGCGATGTGCGCTTCATTTCAAAAGCATTCACTTTACGCCAGCGAAGCAGCCACAGATCAGTGACCATCTTTGTCGCGTTTGTAGCTATTATTGTTGCAGCATTTGCGGGGCAATTTTTGGTCTCTGTCGTCACAAAGTGCGCTAAAAGGCGAAAAAAAAAAAAAACGAACTGGAACGCCATGATGTTGCAAGAGAACAGCATCAGTTTGTTTACATCCAATGGCCGGACATTCTGCAGAGCTGTCATTTTGACTACCACAGCGACAACTCACAGCGAACCATTTCTGCAAGACTGACTGTTTCTGAGTGTTCTTCGGCATCATTACAGACGGTGCATGCAACAATGCAGGCCACCCGTGAGCACCATCATCCTCACTCCGCATTCAAACTTCTGCGACAGAACCACGCATTTCAACAGTTTCAAAATGAACAGGAATCGAAGATGGCCACGCGGCTCGGAGAATCGACGCGCAGTACAGTCCATTGGTAAAGGGAACCTCACGCAGCATAGCCACCGTGCTCCGTGAAGTGCCCCCTTCAATAACAGTCGACACCAGGCGCATGTGCAGGGAGTGCATTAGGTGGAGTCAACCTTGCGCCATGCTACGGCGCTCTCCTGGCCTTGCAGAGGTAGAAATCTGGAATGTGAAGGCTGTGCTAAAAATAAAAAGCACTTTCCTCGCATCTACATAACAAAGGAGTATTTCTGCGATATATGCATCTAATTTTCCATTCTTCTGAAGCAATTTTCCATGACAGAAAAGTGGTGCAGGACAGATCTCCTCTAGTTCTTGTCCACTTTCTGCTCTAAACCTATGATAACAACCTCATATTGTTCCAGTGGGGCAATTATTATGCAACGCGCATAAGAAGCCTGTCAAGGCGTTTTCCCGGCTTTGTGCATTGTGTCACTGTCACGCTCAGTCGGTATTTGGTGTGTTGCATGTTTGTGTAGGAATCAAGGCATGTGTGGTCCCATACATATGCCACATAAAATATGGTCACTGAAAATTGTCACGACATGAGTCATCATGCCTAACAGCTAGTGATTCGATTGGTGGATGTTGTGTCGGGTACTGCGCCGAGTAAACATGCTGGTGCATGATAGGGTGTGCTAAGCATGACGTGTGGCCATGACAAGCAGGTGATGTCATGATTCATGACTAAGCAAGAGATACCAAATACAAGTGATGTCACCAAGGCAGAAGTGGCGTTACCAAACTGGAAGCGACACACGGAAGTTACGCCGTCGAACTGGCGCAATCAAACAAAGCGGCAACGGGAACTTCATAGAAACATACCAAACCTGCATCGGTAGTGCTTGAAATTCTCTTTACTTGAAGACTGTTACTTAACACAATGGTCCTATAGAAACTGAATTATACCTCCGATGATGCCCTGGTGCACAATGCCGCGCCTGCTGTGGCGACACAAGTAGGATACAACCCCGCAAAAGTTTAGCACCCGCCTGCCACTCACTTTCGTTCCTAGATGGCTTGGTACCACAAAAGGAAGCCTCCAGAATAGGTGCTGACTATTAAACACAATAAAGCCCTATTAATTTAGAAATCCAGACAATTAGGACCGCCGGTGAAGTCCTGGCAAACACCTATGTAAGTCTATGGCGCCGAACCCTTGTTAATTTAGGTTCTGCGTCAGAAGGTTGAGCCAAGGCATAATACCGTAAAAACCGGAATATAGGTCTAACTTTTTTTCAAAAAACCATGGTGAAAAGTCGACCCCCGTCTTATATACAGGTCATTGGCGGAAAAAATACGGAAATATTGCAACAATGGGTGGCTGAAGTCAGCAGCCTCCATCACCATCGCCATCAGCAGCAGTGCCGCCATTTTGCGTTTCAGTAGATGCAAAGCGGAAGCTAACGGCAATTTACCGTCGCCTTCAAGAAAAACATGATTGAGTACGAGGAAGCTCATGGGAACCTGGCGGCACAGCGCGAATTTGGAGTATCCGAAAAGAGCATTCAGTACTGGCGGAGGCAGAAGCTGCGTATTACAACTTGAGGCAAACAGAAGAAAACATCATTTCGTGGGCAGACCGTAGTGTATCGAGAATAGGAAGGAAACGTTGCGCTGCGAGCAAGATCGCTGCCTGTGACTGCCGAATGAATCCGCGTGAAAGCGGCAGAGATCGCGTGTGCCTCTAGACTCACGAGGGCGCAATTCAAAGGCTCGCCATCCTGGTTGCGGCGATTCATGAAGAGGAGGGCTTTGCTCTACGGCGCCGTACTTGCTTGTGCCAGAAACAAACACGCGGGCCGATTGGTGCGCGATATTGTTAAAAAATTTGCCGGGTGTACATACAAGCAGCATTTAAATGAAATTAAATACTGTCACCATTGTGCAACCTCTTGAGTCGCATTTGTTTCAAAGTAATTATGTCTTTCGGTACTTTTCCCATTGAAAAAGATCTTTTTCATTTTTAGAATTGGTTAGTTAGGGGGTCGACCTATATTCCGGTCCGACCTATAGTCCGGTTTTTACGGTAAGCACAAAAAGCAAGCGCCAGATGAAATATGGTGCATCTGCAATCAGCGGGAGCGTAGGCAATGAGCACGTTTGGAAAGAGCATATCCTGTGCGGACAGCCTGCTGAACAGGTGTAGAGCACTACCCGAAGGAGTGTCACTGAATGCGGACAAATGAGGTGGGGCACTTGCCGTGAAACGGTGCAGCGAGGCAAGGAATAAAGTAGGCAGTGAAAGAAACAAGGACACTAACTTTGGCAAAAGCATAATAGACACCTTTAAACTTTAGCATAGCATGTACTGTTTCTGCATCAGGTGCCGCCAGTGCTCACACGAGCGTTTTTGCATTTCGCCTCAATCAAAATACAGCTGGAGCAGCCTGGATCGAAACTGTGACATTGAGATCAGCAGCCGAGTGCCAAAGCCACCTAACCACCAAGGCGGGTTGAAGTCTGAATTCCCGAGGTTTTACTGTATTCCTTTTGAAAGATGACAGTACAGACTCACTCCACCGAAGAATGTGAGCATGTTGCCGCCAGGGCCACCACACTTCACATACTAGTTTGCTCGAGCGGATGGGAGAGCAGGCGTGTCAAAGCATCAGCAAACTTTGTTAATACAAGACTAGTCTTCAAGAAAGTTCAGATGATTTTGCTAATCCCATTCCCATCATTTGGTCATTCCTACGGATGTCCACAATCACATCAAAAAGACCATGTGGCTGCTAACACACAATTCTGCAAAAAAAAAAAAAGTTCAATCTGTGATTTTTCATGGGAAAACAGGGGCCTTAGTCATATGTACTACTGGTGAAACTGCCCACTACAGCTTCCAAACCAAAGCCCGACTTTTTGGCGGGGAAAGAACTCTAGGCCAGCTCACTCCACAGAGCCAACTGATCAGCTAAAGAGTGTGCAGGCAGTATTTTTTTTTTTCATCTCTCAAAATAGCTATTACAAAAACACCAGTCTCAGTACTGAAACAAGTTTTGATCCTAAAAACTACAAAAACTGTTCCTGCATGCATGTCCACGCTTCACATGAGTTAATAGACAATGTACAGAAATAGCCCAAGTGTAGAGGGGCACAAGTATCCCATGTCCCTCTACACTTCCGACTTTTCAAGAAGTATTCCAATCTTCATTTTTAGTGAACCATAAAAACAAAGCAAGGCCAAAAGACCAATATTTAAACCTAGTTATCTCAGGTTAAAAGCTGAATGTCCTAAATAAATATGAACTCTTTCATCACCCCTACGAAAAAGGTTCAGAACAGTGATGTCAATGGCTCCAAAACACAATCACTCATACCATGTGTCTTTTACAGCAAATTCACACTAATAAACTCAGACATGCAATGAATATTAGCATATCTCATACAAGGAAAGGTTCACTGGCAAGTGAAAAAAGCAGGTCAGAAAAGACCACAACATTTATCACGTATGCAAATTTTCAAAGACATCCTTGATCATATAAGCCGAGAGAATTAGCTCACAAATGGGGGATACTCAAATGTCCCAATTCAAAGTAGCTTGTTAACAATTACTTTTAACCCAGCTAACAACCACTATCACCACTGGCTCTGCGCTAACGGTATCACATGTGATGGTATTCAACCTCGGGACAGCGCACGTATGCACAAACACACACACACTTGTACTTTTTAAAAAATAAAACAGTAACATGACAGGACCACACAATCCAATACCACATACCCAAAATCTCACCCAAGGCACCATTCTTTACTGCATAATGTAAGGTTTGTTGTTCTTTGAAAAGTGTCACCTTGAAGCCACAAGTAGACTTCATATTGTTACTAGTTCAAATGTACCATCTGAGCATGCAGCTGCCACACGCACCAGCTGAAGCTTTTTATGAGCTGTAAATAACTTTTACCACTGTCAAGGGGTATGTCATATGCCTACAGCCTTTCATTTTTGGGTTATATACAGTTTTCAAAATCCCACAGGTGGAGACCTGGCATTCTTTATTACTTTCCGACCTGATCATCAAGGAAAAATGGAATTTTTCTAGAAACTTTAAACTTAGGCTTTTTGCTATACTTTCACTTCTAAAAGAAAAAAAGACCTCAAAAGGCATTCACTACAAGTGAGACAGACATTTTCGACTAACAGAGTAAAAAAACCAGCTTGCACCGACACTTTTTCCAGCTTTCATTTTTTTTTTTTGCCAATTTTTGCTATTTTCAGCCATTGAAAATTTCCAAACTCTGCTTCCTTACATTTTCAGGGGTCCCGTTCTTTTGGGGAGGAATTGCTGGCCCAACTTTAATAACCTCCCCAGGACTAAAAAATAAGCGAAAATCAATTTGAGCCACAAAAAAAAAAAGGGTCTTAAGAGGTAAATAATGAAATAATGAAAAATGCCAACTTCACTCGGCTACTGCTCCACTCCTAATTTTTTGAAGACTGGAAAGGTAAGCAGGATCCATACAACATACCAAGTTACTTCCCTGAAGAGCCCCTGAAGTAATTTCTGTTAAGAGTGAAATGGACGAGGATGGACTACTACATATTGCAAACCATGTGACAAAGCAATTCCCAGAATGGTAAATCGTAGGGCTCAGGCACAGCTCCAAAACTTGAACTTTCACAACCTCCCCTATTAATTTATTGATAAAAATCATTTCAGGTTTCCTTAAAGGGACAGTGAAATATTTACTAAGGTTAGGAAAAGCACACAAGTGATTGGTATTCCATCACTCATCACCGCATCGCAAACATTTATAAGTTAGCTTCATACACACCAAAGATATTGGCGATTAAATATGATGCTCTTCAGCACCCCCAACTCATACCAACACGAAAAAAAAAAAAGAAAACAGGCTGGAGCTGCACCCCTCTGCACCCAACCCAGCATGGCACAACACCTGGGCATGCCAATGAGAAGGCTCGCCCAGACTGCCCACTGACATAATCGAGGTAGGAATGGTTTAGAATGTGCAGTGAGGTGCCGCACTAATCAGTTACAAGCAACTCCAAGCTGCAATTTTTTTAACATTATTATACCCGAGTTAGACGGGTGTTTTCAACGGCAGTTCAGTTGACTCCCAGTTGAGCTGAACCGCAGTTAGCGGTGTTACACGGCAATGCTAACTGCCATTAAAATCTCAACGGCAGTTGAGTTTGACTGAGATCGGGGATCCTAGCTGACCGGCCAACTGACAAGATAGCGACCTACGGACCGAAAAACTTGTCCCCTTACTGGATTGTCTTGGCTCAGTATGCTTTGGCATGCGCAAACTTCTACCCCAAAGCAAAAAATACACAAAAAGAATTGCCATTATAGGAAAGAATATATACACTATGATCATTTACAAGAAAAAAAATGCATACACTGCTTTTTTCTTATTTTCAGTCCGCTATAGACGCGAGGTCATGTGGTCAGAGTGCTAACTGAACTGAACGCAAAGTGCTCGTGTAACAGCCGACGATTCCAGTTGAGTTCAACGGCAGTTGAAATCTTCAACTGGCGGTGAAAATGCCCGTGTAACACAGGTATTAGTAAATTATAGAGTTCAAGCAGAGCTTTCAAATTTTACTCTAAATATTCACAGATATCACCTCTACAGATCTGCTAAACTAGAATATGACCATCAAAATTATTTCAGGGTCCCATTAAGGATTCAGAAAAATCGAAAACAAGCATAAGCCATGAAATTCAACTCCACCTTCACAACACAAAAAACAAAACTGTATCTGCACTAAGCTACATCAAGCTACACCAAAGCTACAAATGTGGCAGCGTAGAGCGCTGATTAATTTCTGCCACTTGGGCTGTTACCAAGTGCTCACGCACCAGTATCTCAGAGGCAGAACGTTTTTGCATTTGGCCTCCACCAAAAAGCGGCTGAAGACTTCTCGAACTTTAATCAAAGATTTGCACACACACTTTAAGTCATGCTGAAATTAATGTAGATCAAATTAAGTGAAGATCTCGTACAACAAAATGCTCTACTTCAAGCACACATCAGGCTAGCACTGCCTTATCACATTTCGTTAACCACAATTAAGTTCCTTGGGCACAAAAAGAAGCTGCAATCATCTCCCAGCCAGTAATATGAAACTTAACAAAAAAG
>NC_135497.1:262129152-262196652 GCF_052857255.1 Amblyomma americanum
CACGGATTAACTGGATAAACTATGATGTCATGAAAGTCTGCTGATGCCATCGGCTGGAAGGCCTTCTAAGGGGCATCTGCCTCTTCTTTCTCTAGCTGTACTGGACTATAGTATGTTTATTTCAATTGCGCCAGCAAATCACAGTTATTGATAAATCCCAATAAAAGTTTGATTCAAGATTTGCACTCATACTTCTGCTCAAGCAGCTAAGCTCGCACAACTTGTTTATTAACCACTCATTGAAAGCTTAATGACCTGAAAAAGTATAGTGTATTTTGATGAGGATGCACAAGTGCATGCAAGCATAGCAGATCAACCACAAAATCTGAATGAATATTTCACAAAGCAGGCAACACTACGCCTGCAACATGCACCTCCATAACAACTAATACCCGTGCCACGAAGACTAAATTTTTAATGCCAATAAGTTCACATTAAGCCGCAAGTTTTAATACCATTTGCACGGTGCCACTATCACATTTAATGACATTTGCCTTACTGCCATTCGCAACTTATTGAGTTTGCCACAACTCATTTGCCAGAGAAATGCACACGCTCGTACCCATTCCTTAAGCAAAAAAGAATTCAACTTTCCTGTCAAGTGGCAAATATTTGTCTAACTTTCGGTCAGATGAGGCACTTCACTACATTTTCATTGCAAATGGCATCATTTTTACCTGCACTTCTGACTTCTGTACCGACACGAGAGTTCATTACTATTTTTTAATTGTCAACCACGAACAGTCGCATTTTTTTGCAAGGTAATTCAATATTGCATTTATGCAGCATCGTCAAGATTTTACACTTGTGAGCAGTTTTTAATGGCTTTTCACCACGATGGCATTAAATCTGGACTTGTAGCAAAAACTCCCAAAATAAAGGCGTTAAGCCTTTCCTGTAATTCCATATATGCATGTGGCACAGGTGTAAGACAAGCAAAAATGGTAACCTTCATGCCTCACAAAGAAATTGTACACTGCAGTAGTCACACATTCTACTGTACATCAAATATTTGACTCTTACGATAGATACACTATGTAAAGTTTTTGTAAATGACTGCATGGCAGCAGCACTTCTAAGTCTGGTGCTCTAACCTTCAAGTACAGCAAAGATCTCTCCCCAGCACTACACAAATTCCTGAAATAAGCATGCTGTTAAGCGCTCTACCCCTTCCAGAACATCGTCTCAGCATTAGCCACTTCCAATGAAGGCATGAAATCGTAAGATTTTTTTATGTTACTGTTCTGCAGTGCTACATGAAACACAAATTTTGTACTGAGCTACATGGACACATATTTGACTAGACAAGGAAGCCAAGCAATCATGCCAGAGTTAAAAGGCTCAGCAAAAAACAAGGAAAGCCATGACAGGGACACCAGAAAATTTCCTTGAAGTTTATCATTAACACAGTACGGTGATCCAACCTGCATTTTGGTCACCAAGAAAAAAAAAAATGCATTGTTAAACATGTTACCACTTCACAGCATACAGCAAAGATTACCTAAAGGCAATCTGAAAGGCCATAACATGAATGCTGAACATACATTAAAACAAAACGCCACTATGAGTAGTTCAAAACTAGTTCATTTCAGACAGTGAAGAGATATAGCACAGCACTACTCCTAATAGAGTAGCCCTATACACTTATAGTCCATCACACTATGTCCTCACTTCCAACTTTCCTGGAGTTAAACAAAAAAAGGATTCCTCTTCACACTTTCGTGCATAAGTGAAAGCAGCACTGGCATAGGTTATGATAGCACTTCCTACAAGGCAACACACTTAGTTCACTCCTGATCAAACCTGATGGGCAGCATCGTGTGCACTGCTGTTGAAAGCAAGAAGAGAAAATGAAAAAAGAAAGCCCACAAAACCTATGGTACAGCTAATTTGAACCACACATGGCTAATGCATCGAGCTTTGCAGAGCTGCGGTAAAAGGCAGAAACTCACCGGTGCAAGTGTAGGGGAGTCTTATTGAGCACCGTGTAATACTGCCGGACAAACTCCCGCCCTATGTGAAGAGCGGTCGGAGTTTCCATGACCATGACTCAGTAGCCAAAAGAAGGCTGTGAAGATGGAAGCTATGTCTGCACGAAAAAGAAAATTGCATGACGCTAGTTAGCGCTTGTCCACTAATTACGAGCATCCAGTCAGTAAACGGTGCAAGCGCCACGCGCAATGCGCCACAGCCTTTTCAATATAAGACGTCATGAGCACAACATGCGGTGGCACCGACAGGCCAACAGCGTCCTAAATAGCGCGCAACCTAGTATACAAATCGCCGTAAACTGATGAAAAAAAAAAAAAAAGCCCTACTGCGACAGCGCGTTCATGACGCACTCCCTTAAATTTGCAACGCAGCGCTGCCCTCTTTGTAAGCCGTGCGTACTGCGTAGCAAGCTCCGACCGCACATCTGCGCGCGCAAAGGCTATTCAATCGTCGATCCTACCGCAACGTAATGCGCGAAGCTGAAGAACGGCAATTCAATACCTTTAGCGAGTTGGCTTTTAAATCTCCCTAGTGAAAAAGGCCAGCGTCGAGATTGCCGGAAGGACGAGAACCTAGCAGATAACGTTGGCAAGCGCTTTTCCACCCCTACCCTCAGACGCACGCGTAATTTTACCTCCAAAATTAAAATCGTCCTGACCAAATCAAGTAAGCAGCGCACATTCTTAAATCCAACAGGGCCAACACCGATGGCTTCGCAGCACATGTCCGGCACGTTTCGAAGCAAGGCGTGCAACCATGCTTAAACAACCTCTTGTGCGGAAATATGAACCACTTAAAAAGTTCATTACTGCTGCGACTGTAATAGCACAACAGCTTGCCTGAGTAAGTGAACAATGAATTTAATTCCCAGATACAATATAAAAAAAAAGTGCGCAATTCTTTGTTACGCTTTAAAATGCGCCTATTTCCAGTTTCCTTCCACTGAAGCCGCAGAAGCTGCGCTGTAAAATATTGCTCATAACGTAACCACGTGCACAAACAACAGTAAATGTGAAAATTTTGATCTCTTTCAGTGCATGCAAATACCATGCAATGCGGGCCCCCTTGACGTTAGGCTTAACGTCTACCAGATACATCTACCACTGAGCTTCAATCACGATGGTGAAATGTACACTGTTTAACGTTCTGAAAGAATTAGAAAGCACATTTACTCTTGAAACTAATCTGAGCAAAATACCACAGGCCCGTGAAAACTTTGAAATTACTAAATACGGCCCAACGCACAACCATAGCACCAAACGATACTCACGCCGGTCACAGTTTTGTAGATAAATCAAAGAACCCCGTACTTGAGTGCATCGTTGCGACTACCGTCGTCATGTGGCGCTTCGGTAGCTGCGTGAAGCACACTTTATTTCGACCGAAAAGAAAAAAATTGCTCAAACAAACGTTAAAATATAATAAATAGACGAGACAGTTCAAATGAAGTTCCTTTATTTAACAATGTTGTTCATTTTCAAGTGAACTGCTAAAAGCATTAAATCAAATGCACTCATTAAAGGGAAAAGAAAACCCCAGCTCATAACTAATTAGCTTAATACACGTTTGCATTTCTTTATCCAAATAGTTTTGATAACACACACAAAAAAATGCTCGCGTATCCCTATGGGGACGAGAATCACAGTATTACTCCCAAGCACTTTTTCAATACTTTTTAATGTCCCGTTCGCCTCATGCTAATTAAAGCTCATTACATCATCACAGAAACCCGAATCCTGGGCCGAAAGGCTGGTTTGGCAGAACACCGCGCGGAAGGACGCTGTACTGGCCGAAGTAGGGTCTTGGAAACGCTGGATCTGGCGGACGCCGAGGCAGCTGGGGAACATACGGCGGAGAAAACCTTGGGGGCCGTGCTACGAGGAGGCAAAGAGAGAACAAAGGAAAACAATAAAAGCGCAATGGTTATGCCGATGTGATGTTTAAAACTTAATGGGCAGTCCGGCGTGCCCAGGCACTTTAAGCAAGCTGCTTGCGCTGCCCAGACTACTACGAATGCTCGACTGTTCCAGTCAATGCTGGGGACCCATCATGTCAAGACGAAAACGAAACAGCATTCCATACTCACGGACAGCTTTCTTTGCCATGCAGCAGAAGCTAAGAGCGCGAGATGAGGGCTTCGCGACTCGAGTGATCACGCGTGAGAAGAGAACAGTGCACACGTAAACGGCATCTAACTGTAAGGCTCTGCTGCATTGCCAGAGGGTTGGCCTCCGCCCGTTCCCGAAGAGCACGCGCTACGCGTGGTACCGGCAGAACGCGGACGCTCGTGCAGCACATGCGATCTCGGGTGGCGCTGCGGAACCAGTACGCATTGTAATCAAAATGTGTTCTTCCAATCGCAAGGCTTCACATTTTGGCACTGCTGCCATGAAGCGCAAGAGGCCTGTATCTGACTGCATACGTTAAGAACTTCGCCCTACCTCAAGCACAATTTGTTTTGTTTTTTAGCTAGCCTAATGAACGCGACGTTAGTTTTGTTCCTCATCGCTCTACAATTTATATGCCCTTTGAATTGAAGCCTTCATTAAAGCGTGAACTTCTACGCTTAAAAAGAAAATTACAGAAGCCATATAGTTCTGGGTACCATATGCATTGCTAAGCCTGTTTCCACAAGCTCAACAAAAGTAGAACAGCACATCATGCGTCTCAAGTACTGCACCTGTCCATACCATACCTCTCTGGGCCTGCACAGTAAATACAATGTGCATATGCACATTACAAATTCACATTCATGCATTTCTTTTTTTCAGGTCATGCATACGAAGAAGATATCAGCATCATACTCAGCAGCCTCATCACTTCCATAATGATAATGTTACATGTGCAGCTTCAACCACCATTGAAGCTAACCACTGCTATCCTCAAGCTCTGTCAACTGCATCCATTATGGTGTGCCACTATTGTCTGCCCAGTTTCAGTTGTCACTGAAGCCAGTGAACCTGCTTATGGATGGAGTAATTGCTCATTACCATCAGCCTGAACACAGCCAAAGGCTACAAATGAGTAGTTACTCCCTTAATTGAAATCTGCCCCACCTAGAGAGATTTCCCTAAATACACTAGATAAATCTTATCATACAAAGAGGGTTATCTCTCTTCTTGAAGCTTTGCTAGTACTCTGGAATGCACATGGACAACACATACCTAAGCCACAGCCCACATACAAGCACGGCCCTTTGCAGCATGATGGATGGCCACCATTTGGCCACTCAGATGGTTCATCACGCTGCATCGTTTCTTTAACCTTCAATGAGCCAACAACAACCAAGTCAGCTGTTGTCAAACATGGCTGTGCAATGGTGTTTAATAACCACCAAGTTTGATGGCCTCTGATAGTAAATGGTACTCCAAAGTGCACATTTAACATATAAATATTGCATAGATAGAAATCCATGGTGCCATTGTATTTCTGCTGTCAAAATATTGGGTTGGTGTAACATATGGAAAATGCGCCTTAACCCAAGTAAATGTAAAGCAATGAGAATCTCCCGCAACACAGCTTCTGTTTCCACTAATGTTTTCGACTACCAATAGAAGATCTTTCACTAGAACACGGAAAATCCTACAAATACCTAGGTGTTTATATAACCGATAATCTCTTCTGGCAAACGCATATTAACTACATTGTCAGCAATGCTAACCGCATGCTCAGTTATCTAAGGCGCAATTTCTCTATGGCGCCTTCCACCTTAATACTATTGCTTTATAAACCCCTCATGCGCCAAAAATTGGAATATGCATATTCGGTCTGGGATCCCAGTCTTGAATATCTCGTTCAATCGTTAGTCAGTGCAAAATCGAAGTGCGAGATTCATACTTCATAACTACTCTCATTTATCCAGTGTGTCAATAATGAAATCTACTTTGAACTTTTCCCTTCTTTCATTACAAAGGAAAGTGTCTAGCCTATCACTTTTTCACAAAACCTATCATTACAGCCACCGTCTTAAACTAGAGCTCCTATCTGAAGCATCGTACATCTCGTCCCGCAGAGATCACCTTCATAAAGTGCATGTCCCATCTTGTCGAACTAACAATTTTTTATTCATTTATTCCCAAGACAAGTAACGACTGGAACTACCTGCCCACCTCAATCGCCACTATTACTGACACGCTCCTTTTCAAATCAGCGACTGAAGAACATATTTACTTCCAGTGATTTGAATTCCTCTGTATTCTCCTGTCCTATCATGTAAAAAAAAAATTGTTTTTCTCCTAGTGTATTGCCGCATTTTTATTTTATGTTATGTTGTAGTCATGCATTGCACTCCCTTCTGCAACGCCCCCTGGGCACTGAAGGTACTGAAATAAATATATAAATAAATAAGCAATGAAATGCTTACACTCGAGGGTGTATATATTTAAAATGTGCTACCTGCTTCAAGCGCCGGAAAACAGACAGAAGTGCACCTGTGTATCATTTTTTTTTTAGGTAAAAACTACCGAACCATCAAACAAGCCATTCAGCGCGATTTATCTTTTGCTAATAGATGCCTTTGGTGTTCTCTTGTGTTTTTACAAGCACACGTGTACAGTTCATTGTGGCCCATTTTGGAGGGAAAAAAGTTGAAGTTTTGAGCTCCTGAGTATTTTCCATCTGTCATTTGGCTCATAATAGTTCTCAAAGCAAGTTTCAGTTTTAATTCAAATTTTTTTATACATCAAAAGTACAGCAGTACGAATATGTATCATATCTGAGGCCTCGTCATGAAGTCAGCAGTGCAAATGTGTACCACTTTTTCTACAAAACCAGTGGTCAAAATGGCTTAAAAGTGATTTCATTCAATTTCTAGAGTCATTCTGAGTTCAACTTTACCATTTGTATGCATGTGAGCGATAAAATTTCATGCCTCACAAAGGGCTAAACAAAATCAAATGCAGTGCTCATACAGCAGGAGTCAGATGCGAGAGCCAGAACAAAACCTTGAAAAAATGGGGGAAAAACATTTTTTTTTTTTCATTGCCCAGGAGAAGAAAAAAAAACGCTGAAATTTCAAGTTTTCTGCACAGTATAACCCCACTACGCACTTTAAAAGTTGGTCTAAATGAGCTGTTTGGGAGCCCACAAAGCACCTGGAGCCGTCCACATGGTGGCAAGGTCTTTGTAGCAACAAACCGCTGACGTCAGTCAAATGTCGGCTACTCTAAATTCCCACCTTGTCTGCATCATTTGAAAGATATCGTTTGGTTCAGGGGGGTTTAACGTCCCAAAGCGACTCAGGCTATGAGAGATGCTGTAGTGAACGACTCCGGAAATTTCGACCACCTGAGCTTCTTTAACGTACACTGACATCGCACAATACGCGGGCCTCTAGAATTTTGCCTCCATTGAAATTCAACCACCATGGCCGAGATCGAACCCACGTCTTTCGGGTCAGCAGCCGAGCGCCATAACCACTGAGCCACCGCGGCGGCAATCATTTGGAATAAACTAACTAAAGCTCGGTAATGTGCAGACGAAGCTGCGCAAGTGGCTTGTGGGAGAGCGTGCACAAAAACTTGTACACATGCACTCGAATCTCAACACGGGAAAAGGTGCACAAGCAAGCATTCTCCCACCCAGCAGCGACATGTCAGATTGATGCAATGCTTTGTGTCGATTGTATAACATGCAATATGTCATTGTCTTTTCCTGAAAAGGCTTTGCAGAATCTCTGTTCAGAAGCAAAAAATATAACTATTTACTTGTTTATGAGTTACAAAGTTAATGTATTTATTGAAAGACGCTCTTGTTTATTTAAAAAGTTTTCTTGAAATTTTGCATCTCTAAGCAAGGCTACATACATAAGCTTCAATTTCACAAGAAAGGATCTGCTTGCAAAATGGGGCATGAAGAGTCATGAGTAAAGTCAACTAGTCCATTGGTACACACGGCTACTAAAAAGAGGCAAAAAAATTTCAAATTGAGCTTTACTGTTTGCTGTCAGCAGGAGGATAGCAAGAGGAGAAAGTGGCATAGAAACACTCACGCATGAGCATGTCGAAGTCGAAATCATCATCACTGAGTTGGGGTACTGGGGGCAGCAGGAAAGGCCGATGGGCATTCCTGAGAGGGTTGGGCATAACTAGGCGCACCTGCATACGTGGCAGCAGCCGAAGGGCATGCTCCTGCTGTTCCTTGCGCAGCAGGTACTCCCGCTTATACCTCTGCAACCACCAGCAGTGTGCTGTTATCACAAATGGCCCATATAATGCGCCACAACTATGCTTTATCTGGCACAACTGCAACAAAAGCAAAACTGAAAACCACACAATGTAGTTGTTGGAAAAGGCAACACAAGGCGTATTTCAAGGTAGAGGTTTCCCCACAAATTGAAATCTGAGGGGGAGTCTGAATTTCTAAGGGGAGAGGGGAGGGTAGAGAAAATGCAGCAGTCATTTCTATTAGTTATCAGTGTGCAAAAAAATCGTTACAAATTAAGGGGGTGCCTTCATAAAAACAGGGGAGTGTGTAGGGAAATCACAGCTTCACGGTTCTCTTGTCGCACAGTTCCCTAGATGCTTGTCTGAAGGACTGAGCAAGCACAGCAGTTGCACTGTGTTTCTTTTTACTTGCCCCTGCCAAGTTTTCAGGCATGTTCCAAAGGTCCAATAGTGGACAGTAGTGGAAAGGCAACTGATCAAGTGGCAATGAAAGCACTTAATGTACATGTGCCTTGAGAGCCCTGCAACCATAATTAAGAGCTTCTGCAGAAAAGGAGGGGGCTGGCCTGCTTGAACAGCAGAGAATGGGAGATAGACGTCTCAAACTGCCTGCAACAACTCTTGCACTGAATTGGTTTTATGGGCATTTATGTCCCAAAGTGACTAGGGCTATGAAGAACGGCGTAGTGAAAGGCTCCGGAAATTTCAACCACCTGGGATTCTTTAACGTGCACTGATATCGCACAGTACACAGGCCTCTAGAATTTCGCCTCCATCGAAATTCGGCCACCGTGGCCGGGATCGAACCCGCCTCTTTCAAGGCAGCAGCCGAGCGCCATAAACAATGAGCCACCGCGGCGGCGGCTACTGCACTGAATTGAAATATAAATATCTGCAGTTGTAAATCTTAATATCAGGCAATGTACAACAAAGCTACACATTATTTTATGCTATTAGAAACTATTTCATTCCAGGAAAATATATGCACGCACAAGAGTTCACCACATAAAGACCTGACAAAGGCAGCCACTTTCCGACATATCTAGAGTTCTTTTAGTGACCTTAGGCACTTAATGTACACCTTTTCCCCTTATAACATACCTCTCTCCAGTCAGACACATTGTCTGTTGGTGTCACTTCCACTGCAAAGAAAGATGACCAACTGATTAGTCAGCACTCGAGAGGCAAATAACATTTAAGAAAGATTTTTCAAGAAGCCATACCAGACGGAAAGTTCTTGAAGAACAGTTTCCGCCAAAGGACAGGATGGGATGCCAACTGAAATAAATCTGTGTTGACTCTAGATGCAGCAAGCAAGTCCCGCACATTCAGGTAGGCCAGGATAAGAAGCTAATGGACAAAAAATATAAACACACCCAGCAAAGGTGACATTCAGCAAAGCTTAAAAAGGCAATTGCACTACCGACATTAAAAATATCAACTTCCGCATAATCCCCATGTCAATACCTGGATTTCGGAGCTCAAGGTCATGAACCCAAAAGTGGGGGCAACATTTGTCGCTGCAACAAAAAAATGAAGAACAGGGCACTTATCACACATAATAAATTATAAACACATTGTAAAAGCTGAAGTTTACTGAAATGTATTTGCTTGTAGGATTGTAGGACAACCATAATTATAAAGACTACCAGTTCAATCTTCTACATATGTATGTCCGAATAATATAGTTGACAACAGTGAGCTGGTAAAAGCCATGGCTGAGGCAAACACAAACATGAGTGCACACTATCAACTGAAAGTTTAAAGGGACACTGAGGAGAACTCTATCAATTTTTTTTTGTTAGCAAAATCTGACAGTTTGCCATTTCATGGCTTTGTTGCCGCTTGTCCGGGTGCGAAAGATGCATTTATTTCAAAGAAATTTGGATTCGAAGTTGAAAAAGTTTTTCCCGCCCCTCTGATTCAAACTCGGGGAACTCTTATGACGCCACGGCAACTCTTATGACGCCACAAAACGGAGTGACGTGAATCGTGACGTAAACGCAGACTCCGTGATTTCTGACGGCAAGCGGTGCTGTGCGCAACCTTCCTTTGCAAGCCTCGGAGATTCGTGACTTCCACGAAGTAAGGAAAATTCCTCCAAGGTGGCGCCTCTTGTCCAAGGAAGTCACCACGCTTGTACTTGCGAGATTGGCCTGTGGCGGCGATACCTGCATTTTGGTTCTTGCTATTTTCTACATTACAAGAGCTTTGTTTTCAGTAAGAGTGGCGTTTTTGTGATCAGGAGCTGGTATTCTATGGATACAAGCCAACTTCAATTTCTCCTCAGTGTCCCTTTAACAAAATCCAGTCGGTACACACTAATGTGTACCCACTACCTGTATGCATGCACTGTCAGCATCAAATGAAACCCAAACAAGACAACTGAAATTGGAATGGCAAACCAAGACATATGAATGAACTTGATTATCACTTCAATGAAGCAAAAATCAAAGCATGTAGGGATCAATGAAGCCCACTAGCTGGTATTCTTCTGTTCTTGTGTTTGCATTACAGGTATTCTGTTCATGTTTCTTTTGATACTTAGAGTACTCTACAGTACATGTCGTAACGGCATTTCGGTTTCCCACATCCCCGTTTCAGTTGGCACAATATAGTTGCACTCATGGCCTGAAACAGCTCCCGAAACAGTTGTACAGTCTTATAAATTTAAAAATATATATGTCTAGATAAGGCAACTTGTAGTGGTGCCATAACTATTCCTTGGTTTTTTTAGGAAACATTTATGCGAAATAGTAAAAGGTGTAAGAATAAGTAATTAACTTTAGTCATGTGATGAGTGGCATAATTTGGTTGAAAAATCATTTAATCTTATTACAAATACAAAGCAGCACTTTTGCGATTTCCTCACATTTTTAAATGTTGACAACCTGCAACACATTAAATCCATTTCACTTACTTAAACTCCTTCTGCATAATGTATTATGCACTACTACTCTTCTATTAATTACCACACACAAACTAAACACTCTGACAGTGTAAATACCAAAACAGCAGACTTAGCTCCAACTTAGCTCCAGAAACAGTCATCTAGGAATTAGACAATCTTGTACCCCTGATGAAAGCCTTTTTAAGTTATGGCTTTCAGAGTGAAGAACTTGCCCACGCCTTTTTATATCATTATCAGAAAAATTATCATTAATGATGACTAGCATTACTCTTTTCAAGGCAGCCATTAAAATCCCTCAACTTAAAATTTTCACAATTTTCCAATTTTTAACCTCATATTAAAACAATCATCATAATTACCTTCAAAATTTTCCAAAATGCTCATGAAACACAGGTAAAACTGGCACCGCAAGAACACCAGATTGCCTCAAGTGAAGAAAATTAGTGTACAATAAGGAACACACTTTGCATTTAAAGTGGTATTCACAGAGAGATTCACAGAGAGAATGGACCGCAATAGAGGGATTATGCCTGTCAGGGATGGATCTTGCTAGAGGCACTGGCCGGGGTTTTGAGGACGAGGAACTATGCTTTCATAAAACTTATACAAAAGATTCAAACAGCAAAAGGTCACAAGCTGCACAGTTGGGCCAAACGAGCATTCCTCTCGCCTCATGCCCATTCACGGCTGTTGCCCCTACTGCGCCTTCTGTAAAAACGCAAAGCAGAGAAAGAACATCTCGTTTTCTGAAGGTGGAGAGGAAACGCTGGCAGCACCTTTGTCTACCACATGCAATTCTCAGGAAGAGCACTTTCAATATCGGCATTTCCTACAACGAAACAGCACCTGCACAAAAGCCGTAAGTATCAACAACGTGGCATAGCTGCCTAAGCGGCGCAGGGACTTGGGTTGGGTTATGATCGATGCTTTCAGAGCCTTCAGCACACCCGGTTGCCTTCCCTCTCCAACTTTCAGTGGCTCACCAAGGAGTGCAGATGCAGCGCTTTCATGCTGCTTGCACCACCATTGCCATCTGTTATCCTGTTGCCAGCTTAACAAGCAGAGGTCAGGCAAGAATGCATATGGCATGAGTATTCAATGGTGACAAGCTATTACGTCGGTTCCTGTCCTGCTAAAGGGGCATACAACACATTTCGGACATCGATGGGTGCCGGCAGAAAACTCATTACACTGGTACAACCGTCCCCTGGCGACAGGCTGATGGGCTCGGTCAGCGAGTCGACTAAGAAGGCCAACAGCACATAACGAGACAGAACAAATGCGCACTTGGAGATGCTCTCGTGGCTAAGTAAGCCCAGCACCTGAGGCGGGGGGACACATGAAACGAGCACAGCGAGAACACTCCAGGCGGTCGACATCTGGAACCACTGAAGCATTAAACAAGCTATGGCATGCTTCGAAAGAAAAAGGAATAAAACCGCTTGCATAATCAAAGCTGCAGAACTCATGCGCTTAAACGGAGTCAGTTCACTAGCTGACACTCCTTCCGAACTGTGCAAACTGCCAGACCACCTTATATTTCAACCAAGAAAGCTGTTCATGAATGTGCAGAAAATGGCTTGCAAGTTGTCTAGCATTGTGAGGGCGACATGAAGCATGCTGACAATCTTAAAATATCCAGCATGAACTGCAAAAAAACAGAGCTGAATGCTACTGTTCAGCACCAGGTCTTGGCAACAACCATGTGAATTTGTTCCGAGCAGTGCAAGGACAAACTGAAGGCAGTCTTCTTGTTAGACTTGTCAACTCTTACTCTGATTCTAAAGGATGGTGAGAAATGGCGCAACATTGTCACTGTGTAATCAACAAATGATTAGCAGTGTGCAATGCAATTTGAAAAGATGGAAGCGGCCCTCTTCCTGTGGTTTGGAAATGTGCGTTGGAAAGAAGCTGTCGGCAGCAACGAAATGCTACAGGAAAAAGCTTGGTGTCCGGGCAGTAGTTTAGGTAAGTCCTTTCACTTCGTTGCTCTTCTTTTTTATATCTATTTGCAAAAATAGGATAAGAGCCTCAAGCGTTTGTGTTCGGTTGCTTCAAGATGTGACTGACGTTGCCTACCCTCAAGGATGACTCACAAGATTTAAATGTCGACATGGCATTGCAAATTACAAAATCCAAGGGGAAAGCGCGAGCATAACTCTGTCATAACTGCCTCTCAAAAGCAGCTGAAGATCGTGCTCGCAGATTACTCACGAGGTGACATGTATAATTTCGATGAAATGAAAAGTTTCTTTCACAAGGTCTGCCCTTCTTCTATGCTTGCTTGTGAACCCGCTGCAGGGAAAATGTGCAGGAATGATAGAGTCACTGTTGGGCTTTTGTGCAAAGCAAGCAGAACCAACAGACAAAAGCCCATTGTAATAGGGAAGTCGAAGCGGCCATGATGCTTCAAGAAGACATTCAACCCGCTCATTTACTTCCCTTATAAAGCAAATAAGAAGGCTTGGATGACAACTAGTATCTTCAGGGGGTTTCTCCAGAAGTTCAAATGTTCGTTGAAAGCTGTGGGGACTCACCCTGCTCTGTCCCCTTGGCTTTGCTTCCCATAATGAGACCTTCCTAATTACCTTAACTGACAAAGGAGGGCGCCTGTGCTGCAGCGACACTAGTAACCCAGAGAGAGTGCCAGAGATGGTGTGATTGTTGCGGGAGCAGGTAAGACAGCTCATTCTCTCTCTCTTTAGCCTCGGGAATCTGTCGCTTGTGGACATTTCGGCACGGCGCTCCATTCTCCACCAGAGGGGCTAGGCCTCGTGGAAACATCTCCCACGAGCTCGCCCTGTCTGGCCTCGGAGTTTCTCTTCTGCCCAACAGTTGGCGAACATTTGCTCATAACCTTGCTTGTGAGTCAGACCACCTCGATTCCTTAGCGTATTTTATTGCTAGCTGGCATAATTGTTACTGCATCAATAAACGCCTTTGGTGTCAGCCAGTGTTGTTCCTTTGTTTGCAACAGACCCTCAGTAGCGCACACACAATTACGGGGTGGGGTTGGCAGTTTGAACGGTCAGCCACAGATAAGCGAAAGGGGGGGGTATTTAGCCTCCTATAATTAAACCCTACAAAGCCAGTGAATGAAAAATCCTTTTCCAAGTGGACAATGCTGGCTGCCACTCTATTTTGGTGGAACAGCTTTCCAATTTCTGTCTCTGCTGCCAGATGCCAAACATGACAGATAAAATCCAACCTCTTGATGCTGGTATTATTACAACCACTAAAGCCAACTACCAAGCTGCTTTGGTGCGGCATTACCTGCAGTGTGTGGAAGAAGACCAGCCACAAACTGTAGACCTCAGGTGATGTTTGAGGGAGCCAAGAATAACATGGTATGCAGTGAGTGGAGCCACCACTGCGAACTGCTAGCGCCACATTGGTAATTTGCCATATGAGGCTTTCGACTCTGATGGTGATCTGCTCCTCGCAAGTCCCTGAGACTGCTTGAGAGAAGCTGGAGCAGCAGACCCTGATTTAGCCACTGAGCAGCTTTTGGATGACAAAGAGGAAGGCAAGATTGAGGAAGAGCTTAGCAACGAAGCTATTGTGGCCATTATCAAAGCTGCAGAATCAGATGAGGATTCCGACCGTTTAAGCACCATTGGCAAAGATTTCATCAGTGTCAAGCCAGCTGTCACTGCTGCCATGGCTAATCAGGCACTGCAAATGGCATTTCTTCAGTATTCTGTAGACAAAGGCAACCAACAGAAAGCCCTTCACATAGCTCAGAATTTGTTTTGATTGAATAATAATGCTCCTCAGTATACATGGAAACAAACTTGCATCAACAACTTCCTTTTTGTAACATTTTTTTGTTTTTCTCAGTTGTTTCTATTGACAACCCACTTTATGAACACGTTTTGTCAAGGACATAAGCATCCATATTAAATGGGCCATGATGTACTATACATTATTCTGATATCTGACACTGTTTTCTTTTTCTTTCTGTGTTCATGTATTTTAGTTCTATTCATACCTCTCCCCCCTTACCCTAGAGCGAGTGCGGGTTCATTATCATCAATAACAAACAAACAGAATATGTATTCACACTGCACAGAAACCATGTTTTGCATGAGCGAGACATCTGGAACAGTCTATTCGACAGGTACTGATATCATGATAAGGTGACAAAGATATCTCACTGTACATTTTCTGCTGCTCTCTGGTCAACAATGCATGCACTTTGTGTGAATTTTGAATTGTGAATTTTGCACGCCTTATAAGGTTATGCATACATCCTTAGACACCCAGATGCCGTTGACCATACTAGGTTCAACATTTTCAGAAACTGACCAGACAAGAGTTTGTCCAACCACTGCCTTTTTATGACATCTTACACACTATACTTCTCAAATTAAGACATATTTTAAGACACATGGCATGCAAGAAATTTTGCAGTAAAGAAACTTGTATGCAGTTTTTCGGGACAGCTATCCCATTGCCCTGTGGTATGACTGGCATGGCTGAGGCACACCAGAGGACAGCAACACAATAACATGCACAGCTGAATACTGAGTAGCATGTTACTTCATCTCTGTCTTCCCTGTGCTTACTACACATCAGTGCTAAAATGGGCACACTATTAAGCTAAACTGTTAAACGTACACACTGTACACACTGGACTAAACAGTACACACCATTAACATGTCCCTGTGTATGTTTTATACATGAGGTTGTCTGAATACGTCAACCTTCTAAATTTAAAATTAATTAATGGAAAGTCTAATTTGGCTTCAAAACAACCGCACCGTCTGACGACTTCAAGTAACATGCATTCTTTGAGAAAATAAAATGCCTCAAAAGATGACCCACGTATAAAGAAACTAAATAATGCATGCCAGAAGTGCTTGCTTTGATGTTTCTTCCCTCTTTAGTAACCTCAAGAGGATGCTTATGTTCTCATTTCAACACCTAGCGCATTAGAAACATTGGCTGGAGCTGAAAGCAGTTGAAGCAAGAGAAAGCTGTGTAGCATAACATACAACAAAAACTCCACTGACCTTTCAAAAGGTTAGTCATGAACTTTCAACCATAGGAGCATATTTATCTTTACCTTTCCCAAATTTTTTCAGATTAAAACACAAAATTTCAGTATTATATATTAATTCTAACATGTATTTTGATTTGGACTATATTAATAAAACTATAGGACCATGTCGATTTTCTGCACAACTCACTGAAGTTCAACCTGGGAATTCTTTCTGTACTACACCCAGAAATGCAAATATATGCCTCAATTCAGAAGTGATCACTTTTATTCAAAAATTATTAACACAAAATAATTATTTACTTCACATCCGTTTTGTAGTAAAAATTCACTGTTTGCACCAAGTGCTCTGTCCACTAAGTGCTGACTTAATATCATTGAAATTTTTGTACATGAAAACCACTGGCAAAAGACATTATACAAACCGCATTGTGCCCATCCAAGAAGAGGAAGTGCCACTGAGTCCTTGACAAGTCTTGACAATGTGGGGAGGTTTTTATACACTTTGTTTGGCTCTGGATCTAAAAGAAAACCAAGCAAAGAAGGGGGCATTAGACTGAGCTAACGAATATAAATTGAAACACATTTACATTAAGGCTTACACAAACAGCAGAGGAGGTCATTTTAATGTTTCTGAAAGCCATCATGTGCCAGTGAGAAAACTGTTATGTGTTATGTGAGCGTTTAACATCCTAAAGCCGCACATTGGCTATGAGAGGAGCCGTAGTGGAGGGCTCCGGAATCATTTAGACCACCTGGGGTTTATTAACTCTTCCCCTACTGTGGGAAAACAGGCAATTTCAAAGCAGTGTCAGTCAAATTTATTCACCCATAAATTTCAAAATATGTATTTATTGCAGCACACCAGTGTATCTAACAGAGCTCTCTTTTTAATGACATAAAGGAAAAAACAGGATAAGAATTGCTTATGATAAATATTTTTGATGGCAAAAATTTGAGAAACTAAAAAAAAATTCATTAAAGTAATAAATATCTTGAGTCTCAGAAAACAGGAGAATAAATAATCTAGAATATAAGTTCTATGCGTCGCTATGTCAGACATGGGAATTCCAAGTTACAGAACTGTTCATGCTAAACTTTACGATTAGCAGAAAAAAAAACAATAGCTCGCACGAATGGCTTTGGGCTGCTCCTCAGTGCAGTGCCAACGTCGATCCCAGGCCATCATGGAGAAAACTTGATACGCTACACTGCTGATGGCACAGAATCGTTCAAAACATGTCCAGCACCTTCAGAGAGGCTCGGAAGGCAGCGAATCTACTCAGCAACGGCGAAAATGAAGTTACAAGCAGGCACCTATCAACGGACCACATAGGGTGAAGAGTCATCTCCATTCAAATTAAATTCAGACAAATGGACACCATCTTTTCAAACAAAGCTGTCACTTGTATTTATAAGGTTAAGTGCCGATGCTGCGGAATCGCGACACCACCGCCGTTGCTGAGCAGGGTCAATGTGAGACGAGGACACTACTTTGGTTGCCATAATAGCTGTGATCACTGTGTGTTGACAGGCATAACAGGAAGTTTAAACATACTCCCTTATATGGCTGGAAAAAAAAAAAACTGATCTCTAAACTGAAGTACAGTTTTTTTGCACCATACTGGATAGTGTTACTTGTCCAGAAGTGGCCCAGATCGCGCAGGATAGGAGCTATTCTGTGTCATCGTTCATCATTCAAATTGAACGATTTGAATAGGCATGGCAAGGAAAGATTTCACGTACATACATAACCAGAAATAGTGGAGCAAAAGCATGACACAAGCTCTCTTCATCCCACTTGGCATGGGTCAATATTTTTTTTGTCTGCTGTCTCCTATTCTCGCTTGCACAGCAGCTGCTTTTTTCTATTTCTTGCTTCCGGTTTTCTCCAAATGCTGAGGGTACCCCGCTGACCAGTTGCAGGGTAGAAGCTCTGAGATCCCATAACCATCTCTTTTTCTCTCTCTCTGATCTACCTTTCTCCAAAACACAGCTGTCACCAACTCCACGAGCAAGTGAAACATGACATTTTCAGCTCCCCATCGGCATCACACAGCAGGTAATGCACACATGGCTTCAAGATTTGGTCATGACAAATTTGTGCGCTCTGCTTGCCCCCCCCCCCTCTAGTGTGCGGCACATTGCTGTGCCAGCCAGAAATTCGGTTTCCATACATACTCCAATAATTTACGCCTAAATTCCACAGGTGTACTTTGCACCTTTTTGTATGCCAGAGGCAATGCACAACAGGTGAACTGTGCAAAAACTGGGATCTAGCCTTTTCAGATGACACCCTCGACGCTTAATGTTGCTTCGAAAACTAAACTTTTTGACAGATTTGCCTGTCTGGTTGGGTTTGAAGACTTATAATAAACTGCACAACTCCAACCAAAAATTTTAACTCTAACCCAACGTTTCAAAGCCGACTCGGCTCCTTCGTTGGGTTAAATGTTGGGTTAAAGCTAAATATTTTGGGTTGGAGTTGTGCAGTTAATTATAAATTAATATTGCTTCGTAACAGAGTCCTTTCTTTCTCTCTTGCTGCACCATGTGCATGTAAGCTGTCGCACTTGCCTCAGGCAGATGTAAAGTTACAGTGAAGCTTACTTTCTTTCCATTGAGAATACTGCGCAGGCGCTACACAAGTGTCACCATAGCTGCGCAAATTCACTGTTGTTTGGAGTTTCCGCAAAAGTTTGTTTCAATCAAGAAACACGTGAAATGGTTCATATGAGGTCAATTTTTTTTGCACTGAGTCTATGGAAACCAAACAAATGTTCACACATTGTTCATCATATCCAAACAATTTGTCTTGGCCAAACGTGCTTACAAGCATCTCTTAATAATGTGGTATGTGGTAAAGGGAAAGTGCTGTGAAGAAGGGGACACCACACTTACCAGAAAGGAATGCCTTTTGGATGAAGTCTGGGATTCTTAAATTGAGTGAGAAACCTTCTGTGCTGTTCTCATGCATAACTAGCCCTGCAATGAGAAAAATTCACATTGCTACAAAAATATATAGGTAACCTCATGGCTGCTATTGGTGGGAAAGGTATTAAAACACGTGCTGAAACTCATTAACATTTCTGAGACACAGAATACGAGCTGCAGTCAATTTTAGAGCACAGAACTATGGATAACTGTCAACTGTAACCAAAGATGAAAAAATGTCACACTTTCACAAAAACACTGGGAGTGCAAGTTTACTGAAAACAGGCTGATAAGTGATAGAGTTTTTCTAAGCGAAACTCCAATGAAACCTTCTTCAGCTAGATTAACCGATCTAATGCCATACATTGGGAAGTCCAGGTACTTGTTACAATAATACACGAAAAGGCAATGTATAAGCCAGCCTAACAGCACAAAATGCTTACAAAAATTTGACACACTGAGCTCGTAAAATATACACTTGCAAACACTTTATTCATCCTGTAATACATAACTATATACTGCCCCCTCCCCCCCCAACAAAAAGTTTATTCGCAAAGCCTTCACTGGCTTCATCTATTATAAAACTGCACAAATAGATTCAGAGTCATATGAGTATCACAATGCAACAGTGCAGCCTTATGGTCACCATTCCCACTGTGATCATAAAATAGCAATTTTAGGATGCCCTAAGGTGTGTCTAATTAGTTTCCTTTAATTTGCTTCTGCTGCCCTCGACAACTCCAACCGCCTACATCACAAAGATATCAGGTCAAGCAGGCAGTAAAAAACTGAGCACAACCAAAAACAAAAAAAAAATGCAAACCAGCAATGCAAACTGACCACTTGTTTTTAGTTTTTGCCAGTACTGCATGTTTGATGGGTTTGCATCATATAAGATGTGTTGATTCTTCAGCAGACACAAAGCAACTAAGAGATATATTCACTATGTTTTAATTTTCTCCACAGATCCAAGTTACACCACAAAAAGTATATACGGACTCACAAGGACAATTTTCAGCATCAGGCAGGAGGTGACAAGAAGCATAGGCTGTTCTCAGTGACTGCTTGAGTATACTATGAAAACTAGCACAATAAGCACACATATTCTGGCAGATTTTTTGCAATTGCCCAAACTTCCTCACAAAGGACAATTCGGAAGTGTGTGAGTCATATTTAAATACAGTTCTAAAATTGCTGATTTGGAATGAAACTAGAAAGGCAGAAAATAAATAATGTAATTTTTCATCAAATATTTTTAACACACAAAACACTGGTTTCTTATTCTGATTTGGTTTACAGTTTATGGGAGTTTAAAGTCCCAAAGCGACCCAGGCTATGAGGGACGCCATAGTGAAGGGCTCCCACAATTTCAACCACCTGGGGTTCTTTAATGTGCACTGACATCACACAGTCCACGGGCCTCTAGAATTTCGCCTCCATCGAAATTCGACCGCCACGGCCGGGATCGAACCCGAGTCTCTTGGGTCAGAAGCTGAGCGCCATAACAACTGAGCCACCATGGCAGGCAGTTTCTTATCCTTTCCTATAAAAACTTTATGAGGGACATCAATGTGGTGAAACTCAATATTAGTTCATGAAAGAAAAAAAAAAACCATAGTTACACTCTTCATTCTTGAATAAAAGAGCTCAGCAACCCCATGTTCAATTGCAGGTGCCATGTCAGTACTATGTGAATAACAAAGTTAACAAAGAGAATTTTGCTCATTAGTTTTGCAACACACACACTTGACAATAAGATGGACAGACAAAGGAATTACATCGCAAGTGCCAACTGGCAACTGAACCTAAACTGGAAAAAGTTAAATGCAGTCTATGGATATGCACTGCAAGAGCAGCACACGTGTTTTCAAGAAATGCAAAAGTAGTAGTAGCCACAAGTGGTCCCAGGGTTGCAAAATCCTTCTCATTATATATATATGTTACGCATTTCTAATGACAGCCGCACACTGGTCTCACTAATGTTAGGCCTCAATCATAAGGGCAGCTTTTAGTTTGGACTTTACCACCCAATTACAAATGCCACCTTTCTGTAAGCAGTTTTTTTTCCACTTGCATATTCTGCATATTTTTTTTCACTTGCATAACTCCCTTAATCTATAAACCTGCAAGATGGAAAACCTCTGGAGTTCAAAAACTGCAGTTTTAACTTTTTCTTTTAGAAAAAACGAGCTACAGAAGAAATTTCTGTGGTAGCTTCATCAATCTGCAATAATCACGACCGTCCATGAGTTCCTTTTTCTTTTTTTCTTCTTCTTCAATACTAGTGATTTCAACCCTTACAAAGTTATAAGCACATTAGGCACATTTTAGTGCATTATTCCCAATTGCTACAGCAGCTGTACTCCATAAATTGGCATCAAAATGTTTCATTAGGAAACTGTTGTCGAATTATGCAAAAACTGCCATAGCCACTATCTGGGCATAGCTTATGAGTAGAGCTCTTCATTATCATGAAAAACATGATTTCACCTGATCCTTGAACCCAAAAGAGCTCACTTAAAACTCATGTTAATCCCGATTTCTGTTTAAAAATGCACCTTCAAGAGAATGCAGCATGCCAGTGAATAAAACTGAAGGCACCGCACAAAAACGACTGGATGTCTTGCACTCATACTAGAGCACAGTTTTTATTTACTAGCTGTTGCCAATTTTACACCATATAGGTGTAAATTTTACACCATATAGGTGTAAAATTGGCAACAATTTTCACCTATATGGTCATTCACACTGTGGCTTAATCTGAGCATAAGCTCAAAAAGTATGGTTTAAAAGCAAGAAGCTAGAACGTAGAACAGGGTTTCTCTCACCTGTCAGGTGCTACCCAAGGTAATGACTCAAGGCTCTTGTGTGTTTAAAATTACCACTGTGATGTCGAATGAGCATTTTCATAGTGTCGAAAAAAAAAGAAAAAAAAGACGCGATTTCATAAAAGTTTCTTGGGGCAACCTGCTCTTTCAAGACAGTTTATAAAATATAATCAGCCATAATAGAGCATTCTGTCTCACACAAAAATGAGTGATAATTAATTACTTTATAAAACATAATGAAAAACCCAAATTGTGATGTTTTTGTTCAATAACCAGATTTGTACCTAAATTCAGGCTCTAAATAAAGCACCCGATTTTTACCACTCCCCAATTCTAAAAATAAAAAATTAATAAAACAAAGCTTGAAAACAAATGTCCCTACTTATCAGCAATCTGCGATCCTGTAGCGTTGTCAACACACACCGCCTGGCAGCTCTTGCAGTTCCTAGTTTCTTCCTATCACCTCTTTAGCTTGCAATGGCCTCCTTTTTATTTCCTTCTGTACGTTTCGTGACTCAATATAAGCATTTCTTCAATAAGTAACTCAAATGGAACATGTTCACTAATCTTGCCAAACTTATAATGCACACAGAATTCTTCAGCCCCAACTCACCGTGAACAATGACGCTTGGGTCAAAGAGCACAAAGGCCACTAGGAATGATACAGTGGGGCAAGTAGGATGGCTGTACCCTATTTTCATTAGGCAATCACTCCTTTCCCAAGCAAAATTCTTGCTGGCAGGATGCTCCTTGATGCCTCCATCTGGTAACGTTTCCTGCCATCCCTGTGTCATGGAAAATAATACACATCAACCACAAAACAATTCGAGTCTGTCACAATTTTTTTGTAGCCATACCTTACTTGAATGGAATATAAGTGGTCTGAAGAATATCTATCAAGTAGATTTCAGTCCTTATAGAGAGCATTATGGTCAAAGCTGCCCAGCCATCTTGGCAGGTCCACTCTTTCGCCTCAGATACAATGATATAGAACCTCACGTATAAATGACCATGCTGGTCACACCACACTACAGAATTGACAACATTGGGCAGTGAAACTTCAACACAAAGCTAAACAAAAATTTCTGGCGGTTTAGCACTGCTAAGCAAGGAATATTGAGCGAAAGCAGTTTCCTGCAGGTGGACACCATCCCCACCTGCCTAAAAGCACGATTGAGGTGCCCACTTACCCTGGGAGCCAGTTATCTACCTTTCCTTTCCTCAAAATCAACAGAGTCTCAAGTTGTCTACAAGTTGTCGTTGTCAATGTGTTGGCGGCGGCCTATTGCTCCACTGCCATGTTTCTACCAAACACTGTCAACCCAAATACAAGCAGCGCACATCTCTCTGTCACTACCATCACATGCCTCCCAGCGTGATTGAGGTGTCCACTGACCAAGGGAGCCAGTTATGCACTTTTCCTTTCCTTTCCTTTCGTGACTTTTGCATACAGATGGAAGTCGATGAAGACGACAACACGCAATAAGCGCGAGAGTGTGTTGCAGCTTAACATGAGGTGTGATCGGCTGCGGTGATAGCCTACTCTTGTGCAGTGGCCAGACAAGCTGATCTGTTCGCGTTGCCGCGGGTTCGAAACCCAGTTGCGGCAATATTCATTTTATTTCTGTACGTATCTGAGAAGCTTCATACAGACATCAGCTTTTCCAGGATTGATAGTGAAGTTGTGCTTTCGCACTAAAAGAAATGCTAATGAAGGTGATAAAATAAAACGAAAAGCTGGAACTGTTGACCATGTGGGTGTCTCCTGCAGAATGCATTCCAAAGGGAAAAAATATAATTTAATGACTTAATGAATTAGCTTTTTTTTTGGTGTAACAGCGAAAAGGAAAAGGCTGTGCAACGATACGAGTTTCAGAAAGGCAAATAATTTAGTGTTGCTTCCAGTGAGTGCACTCTGCTTCATGGAGTGCCACTTTGTAAACATAGCAGTACATGGGGAACAGACGTGTCACTAGAAATGGACCATTTTTTAGTGGGGAACAGACGTGTCACTAGAAATGGACCATTTTTTAGTAACATACTGCGTACCCAGCCCCCTCGTCGGCCATTTTCACAAGAAGGAGTGATGCACCTATTTGTCCACAGCTGGCGTTTCCTCAAGCGACGACATATTAGACGTATCTTCGAAGCTCACGTGGACATGCACATAGTTCCCGCACTGACCTGCTTAAAAAACTCAAGAAACATGTGGTCTGGATTTTTTTGCTTGCATCCGAAAGTAAGGGATTAAGCAGATTAAATGAAGCACTGAGAGCTCATGCGTGGAAGGTATCCACAGATAGCGAGTGCACATCTGCTTAGGCAAAACGACACCTGCAGCATTTCTCCACAGTAATCCCATGTGACAATGTAGAGAATGTTCAAGGCGAGTGGAGTGAATTCATCGAACTCACATTAAGCCAAGTGCGTTTTCAGCAGAGAGTGTCACAAAAGTGCATCAAATCACACTGCGTGAATGACGCTGAAGAAAAGTGTCACTCGTTGAAAGTGACACTAAATTTGCCTGCATGACAGAGATATAACAAGACCACGAGCCAGCATGGTGTCTGCACGCGCAGGGGAAAGTGCAATGCCTTTCTTGAAAAGGTGAAGAAACAAAACCTTACGTAAGAGGACTTAAACCTCAAAACAAAGGTCCCCATCTTTGTGAATGAGCACCTTTCCCCGACAACAAAACGGCTGTTTGGCGCAGCAAACAAGAAGCGAAAAGCAGTTGGCTGGAAGTATTTGTGGACGTGGCATGAGAAAATCTATGCCCGAAAAGCAGGTGCCTCGTCAGTCGTCTGTGTCGAGCACATTGATGACCTGACAAAGTTGGTTTAGCCGTAGTGGCAGTTGTACTTTAGACTTCTCTCTTTCAAATGGTTCTTCAACCATGTGATGTTAAAACTACAGGAAAAGCAAAATACCCGGCATTATCTGTTTTCCACCAAAATGTGCGCTCTGTTGCAAATAAGGAAGACACACTGATGCTTGTACTTTAGATCTTCATTCTGGTATCATGCTCACAGAAACATGGTACACCCAGGAATCACACACGTTTAATCTGCCTGGTTACCAGTCATTTATACGATATCGTTCGGATAAGCGAGGGGGTGGCGTCTCGATTTTAACCAAAGAAAACATAACATGCGAAGAAGTATCTGAATTTTGTGCAGTTACTCCAGATTACGAGGTACTTATTTTGCACTCTAAAATGAATCTTTTTTGCGTCGTATACCAGCCGCCCTCTGGTGATTTCGACATATTTTTTAATTTTTTGGAGGATATATTTGGTTATGTGGCAGACAATAAGTTAGATCTTTATTTAGGGGGCGATATAAATTTGAATATGGTTTTACCAATGAACACACAAAAGAAGCTCCGTGATATTATGGATGCAAGTGGCTTTTGGAATGCCATTTCAGAACACACTCGTGTCACTCCAGATAGTTCCTCATTACTAGATATATTTATCACAAATATTAATACAGATTTATCGACTGCAAATACTGTGTGCACTGGCCTAGGTGACCACTTTGGAATAGTAATGTCAGTTCGAAAATCTTATGTCGTAGCTAAAAAAAATCAGACAAACAAAATTGTTACGAGAAATCACCCCTGCTACACTTGATTCGTTTCGTCGTTCCATTAGTAAGCAGGACTGGAACCCTGTCTACGCAACCCAACATAGTGACACAGCATACTGCAAATTCATAGGCCTCTTCAAAGCCCTGTACGATACACATCTTCCATTACATCCAAGAAAAAAACCGAAAAATGCTCGGAAGCCTTGGCTGACGCGGGAATTACTAGATTAGATTAAACATAAAAATGGCCTGTATACAAAGTTTGTAAAAGACAAAGATACGCATGTATTTTGTGAATTTAAAGCCTACCGAAATAAGCTTACATCTAGACTATGTGCAGCAAAGAACGCCTATTTTGCAGATATATTTTATGATAAGAGCATAAAACGTTCTGATGTACTTTGGCGAAAACTAAACTCACTAATGCATTCTGGCACTCAAGGAGTTATACCCGATACACTTATACATGAAGGGAAACGGCTAAATGGCAGCCAATTAGCTGACGCCTTAAATAGTTTTTTCGTACAGCAGGCCCATCACAGCGATTACTCCGGTGCAAATATATCCGATGCTGAACCCTTCCTCTGTCAGACTGCTACATGTCATTCACTGTTCTTTTCTCCGACGGACTACACACGGACTGCCTTTGTATCAAGTCCATCCAAAAATAATAAATCCAAGGATGTATGTGGCATGCAGGTACTTCCTGTGAAGCACGTTCTTGACATAATCTGTCCAGTCATTACTTTTATATATAACTTGATTTTGTCCACGGGCGTATTTTCCCCAAGCAATGCAGACTACACATGTGGTTCCTATATTTAAATCTGGAGAACGTAGTCTTTTCGTCAACTACCGCCCAATCTCGATACTACCAGTATTTTCTAAGGGTATGGAAAAAATACTACACACCAAAATTGTATCATTTTTATCGCGCCAAAATCTTCTGCTCGACTATCAACATCGTTTCAGGAAGCATCGATCAACAGGAACAGCAGTTTTAACGCAAAAAGAATTTATCATTGAAGCATTCACCAAGAAACGTATGGTACTGGGCATCTATGCCGATTTTTCAAAGGCGTTTGATCTTGTCAATCACACTATCGTTTCTTCAAAATTGCACAGATACAGCGTTCGTGGAACACCACATGCACTTCTTACATCATACCTTAGCAACAGGACACAATATGTCGAAATAAATAACATTAAATCTTCTTTGCAATCCGTTCATACAGGCGTGCCACAAGGAAGAATACTCGGACCGCTGCTCTTCCATAATTATATTAATGATATGGCACACTGCACTCAGGACGTAAAGTTGAATTCCTATGCGGACACCACCATTTTTGGAACCGGAAGTACACAAGAAGATGTAGAGGAGCGAGCAAATATGGCACTTCTGGGCTTGGACGCTTGGGTCAAAGCAAACCACTTAAAAATAAACACAAACAAAACAAAAGCAGTTCTATGCACTCCAAAAGGGAAGGAATTACCGGATGTCTTGAGTGAACGCTTGGGAGCAGAAAATGTTGAAATTGTTAACTCTGTTAAAATACTCGGAGTGGTCTTTTCAAGACACCTTACATGGAACGACCACATAGATTACTTACATTCTAAAGTTGCATCAGCAGTTGGCGCCACCGCCCGAACAAGATACTTGCTGTCTTCTAAAATAAAACTCTTGTTATATAACGCGCTTGTGCTACCGCTCTTACAGTACTGCAGCTTAGTCTGGTGCACCACAGATGTAACCAATGTATCCAAATTACACTTGTTGCAGAAAAGAGCATTACGGTATGTTGCGGGTGTGTCTTACTGTCATCCAACCAAAGAGCTTTTCTTGAAGTACAATGTCCTCTCTGTGTTCTCGTTTTTTGATTACAGGATAATCGTAGCTTATAAATATTTCATAAAATCTAATGTAAGTATTATGGTAAACCTTGCAGAATTAAAAGAAAATATCTGAGACCGGAAAACCCGACACAAAGAAAAATATCTTGTTTCAGTGCCTCGAACGCATTCATACACTCAATCATTATGCTACACTGCACCGAAACTACTGATTAAGTTGCATGCAACTGGATTCGATCCAGTTAATGAGTCTAATCGCCAAATTGGTCTTTTTTGCCCTGAACAACTGTTGTGAGCCTAGTGTTGCTTTGTATTTAGAATGTTATTTTGATGTATTCTCATTTTAAGACTCAGTTTTTAGGACCTGTCTATTTTCTGTTTTTGTGCTTTACTGTGTGTCTTATTTTCATACGGACAAAAGTAATAATATGAAACTCTTCGATGTATAAAATTGTGCACATCATTCCAAACTGATCTTCCTCCTAGCTGTTGCTCTGCCAATTATTGTAGGGGGCCAGGGCCTTGTCAAGCTGTCTTTGACAGCTTTTAGTCCTGGCCCCTTTCTTTTCGACGAAAATAAAAATAAACTTGACTTGACTTGATATCCAAGAATTAAACAAAAAAGCGGGTGGACAAAGATGTGCTCCTATTCCAGGTGATTAGAGGGAGAGGGAGAGGGGCTTTTGTGTTTATTAAGGCGAAAGCCTTTAATGGCTCATACTCGTGGTGACCGTCCATCCGGTCATGTGACTGTGTCCGTCCGTTACACTCATGTCACATGACCATGTCTGTCCGTTACATTCTAGGTCACGTGACCGTGTCAGTCTTTTACATCCTAGGTCATCCTAGGTGACCTTGTCACGTGATCACAACCTGCCAACTGGATTGTGAGCAAACTGCTCACTGTGGCGGGTGATGTAATCCGCCGCCAAGCAACAACAACTGCGCATGCGCAGCGTGACGTCACAGCTCAAATCCAAATCAGTGAAATGAGTCAATAAGTCGCAAACGGCTTTCGCCTTCCCACACTTAAGAGATATCTAATTGCCTCCAACGAATTTTTCTACTTGTGAGCAGAACTTTTTGTATAACTTTGGGCTGTAAGTAAAAAAAAAACTTCTTACTACAACGCCCACACCCAGTACATAACGCCCAGGCGTTATGTACGTAATATGCACAAGGAAATTTGTGTATGCAGGGTCACTGCCTCAGATGCTTTACAAACAGAGAAAAAAAATACCTCACTATAACTACAGGTTTCCCATAAAAAGTATCTGGAACAATTTTTTCCTCATGTGACTGTATGTTGCAGTGAGCTCGCACCGCGCATGCGCAGGGGCAGCGGTTGTGACCTTCAACACGTGCCAAGTGCCAGTCGTCTGCCAGCATTCGTTCAGGCTAGATCGTGTTTTTAGTGGACCCCTGTCGAGTGACTGTGTGCAAGCGCAAAATGCAGTGAACGATTGAACAGCGGTACGCCACCAAATTTTATGTTGGACTGGGAAAAACAGGTACCGAGATATTGGGCATGATTAGCCAAGTGTTCAACGATGAAAGCATGTTGCTAAGTGCAGTTTTTAAGTGGCACAAGCTCTTCAAAGATGGCCAAGAGAGTGTGGAGGATGAGCTCTGCGCTGGACGGCCGTCGACGTCGAGGACCGATGACAACGTGCAACATGTGCATGAAGTGCTGAATTCAGACCGTCGTTTCGGTGTGCGAATGGTCGCAGATGAAATTGGCATTGATGACAGTGCACAGCATTATCACTGAAAATTTGGCAATGCGAAAGATCTGCGCTAAACTCGTCCCGAAGGTTTTGACGGACGAGCAAAAGCAGAGGCGAGCGTGTGCTTGCAAAGACCTTCTGCAACGCGTTGAAGAAGACCCCGGCTTTTTGGACACCGTGATCGTGGGAGATGAAACCTGGATATTGAATACGACCCGGAAACAAAGCGGCAAAGTTTCGAATGGCACACCTCGGCATCACCTCATCCAAAAAAGGCTCAAATGAGCAAATTCAGAGTGAAAGCCATGCTCATCGTTTTCTTCGAAGCAAAGGAGGTGGTCTGCAACAAATTTGTACCTGGGAGAGGAACAGTAAATGGTGCTTTTTACCTAGAAGTGCTAAGAAGACTGAAGAGAAGGGTCAACCGGGTGAGGCCAGCCATCACCGGACATGGAAACTGGAAATTGCATCACGACAATGCAACCAGCCACACCTGCACCAAGGTAAGCAACTACTTGGCGATAAATGGCATGGCGACGATTCCCCAACCCCCTTACAGTCCCGACTTGGCACCAACAGCCTATTTCCTATTTACAAAAGTGAAATCCTCCCTCAAATGACACCACCATGGGAGCCAAAGTGTCATCAAAGAAGTTTGCATGAGTGCCCTTAAGGACCTCCCAGAATCCGCCTTCCAGGGAGCCCTCGAGTCATGGAAAAGCCATTGGCAAAAGTGTGACGACGCTCAAGGGGCATACTTTGAAGACTTTTCTGGCACTGTACCGATATCTCTAATAAATATATTTTTCTGAAGCTTTTCCCGATACTTTTTACACAGACTTTGTACCATTCTCCTTTCCAAGAATTAGCTATAATCACTTTCAAACTCATTTTTCAATTTCCGAATTTGCCCCAGCGAGTGCTATCCAAACTGTCGTAGCTTGCATCACTGCTAAATCGCATGTAATTGTAAGGCTTGCTGGCTATCTTCCTGTAGCCACTTTTCATGGCAGCTGAGGTTTGTAGCCTACCTCTAACAAAGCAGCTAATAGTGTGTTGTGAATAGATTAGTATCCAAAATTCCACCACCAAGTTGTATAACTGCCAACACCGAGGACCAGCCATGTGCTTTGAAGTGCAAGCAAATCAAGATAGCAACCAGCCACCGTCATGAAGACAACAGAATGGTGTCAGCCTGACATCAGAAAACACAACAGAACTGTGTGGATGGAGCCTGCCAAGTTACTTGGTGATACTGATGATGCAAATTCTGTATTGTTGGCACCTGTAGCCAGTACACACAGTATAAAATTTTTAACATTTAAACAGGTAAGTCCATCGAGTGCAGTTTGGAATTCACAGTACACACAGCAGCTTTCTTCTCCGATCGACTAATATCATGGAGCTGCGAGCAAAACCTGATTTGTGACTTGAACTCTTAAATATTTCCACTGTGAACATTATTTGCACACTGAAAAATACATGGCCAGATAGCACACAGATCAACCTTTTAGTGACATGAACACTGTATTCATAAAACGAACGAGCTGCAACACTCCCACTGAAAACTGCCGAGAATGCTTTGCACAAGTCTCTAGGCTGGAACTAACCATCAATGCGTTTAAAGCCTGGTGTCCAATAGTATAAGATCAGCAGTATTGATCTCTTACCACTGACAAGACTACTAGCTACAGCTATACAAAAAAATACTACAAGACTTCTAGCAGCTAAAAAACACCAAAATCATATGCATGTGTGACGATTCCCCAAGGCAGCAGACGCCAAGGACACCACAGACGCCTTCTCAGCGGCACCCAGCTGCACGCGGAAAAAGGGAGAGGGAAAAGATAATAAACGCTCCCCCGCTTTTCAAGGAGAGGGGCCAGTCTGACTCCCGCCAGCAACGTGTACTGTCGTTTTACGGGGCGCTCTTCCCGTGCCCTCGTTGGGGCACGTCGGTGACCCGTTTCAGCATTTGCTTCCAAGCTCACCCCCTTACAATACTAAAACAATTCTGGCGACGAGGTGAAAGTTTTCCAGCATCGCATCATCTGCAACCATGCCGACCTACGGAGCATTGGAGCCATTCCACAGGGAAGGAGGAGCCTGGACAGAGTACTTGGAGCGAGTCAAGCTGTTCTTCGATGCCAACAGCGTCCCAGAGGAGAAGAAAAGGTCCGTATTCCTGACATGCTGCGGGTCCAGTACCTACTCCTTACTACGGAGCCTGCTGATGCCTAAAACTCCAGATCAAGTCTCTATCGACGAGATATTCTCTATGATTTCAGGCCACTACATTCCGAAGCCTTCCGTGGTGGTCTGCCGCTTCAGATCCAATAGTCGCTCTCGCCAACCGGAGGAGTCTGTCAGCGACTACACCGCATCACTGAAAAAGCTTTCAGCAAATTGTGAGTACGGCACCTTCCTTCCTGACATGCTGCGGGACAGACTCGTTTGCGGCATTAATGACACGTCAATGCAACGACGCCTGCTTGAAGAGCCAAACCTGACGTTCGAGTCAGCAGTCAAACTTCTAATTGCAATGGAGACGGCTAAAAGAGACTCAAGCATGTTGATGCAAGCTCAGGGCATGACCGAAGCGCAGACAGTTCCCAGTGCGATGAGCAAGCAAATGAAACAGACGATAAGTTGTTATCGCTGTGGAGGGCCGCACTACGCAACAGTATGCCAGCACGCCAAATACCGGTGAAACGCATGCAGCAAGATCGGGCATCTGGCCAGAGTATGCCCCTCAAAGGCTGCCGACACGAAGCAAAATAACGTGTCAAGGAAGCACAGTACGCAAAGGCAAACAAAGCAGCCAGTTCACAGCCTTGAGGACAGTGGAAATCTTCCTGAAATCCTGTCACAGGTCTAAGAGACGTGGCAGATGAACAGCGAGAAAACAATTCCTCCGTTTGTAGCAGTTTTGCAAGTCGCAGGCAGGCCTCTTAGAATGGAGCTAGACACGGGGCCAGTGTCTCCGTAATAGGGGAGACCGCATTCCAACAGCGGTTTCCCGAGCTCTCAGTAGACCCATCAGACGTAATTCTGAAGAGTTATTGCGGAAGACTGACAGCCGTTAGGTGCAAGGTTACCGTTTCAGTCCAGTTCAGACGAAGAGAGGCAACACTGCCTTTGTTTGTAGCTTTGGACCAGTGTCCAACCCTTCTCGGACGAAACTGGATCAGTGCGCTTCAGCTCGACCTAAATGACGTCAGATGCGTTGACTCACTTACGAGCGTTGACGAGCTGCTTACTTGCTACAAAGAAGTATTTTCGGACGGACTAGGAACATTCAAAGGTGTGAAAGCCAAAATTGTTGTCAAGGAAGATTTAACTCCGAAATTCTTCAAACCACGAACGATTCCTTTTGCATTGCAAGACAAAGTTGCAGAAGAATTGCAAAGGATGCAACGAGAAGAGGTACTTACACCCGTCAGAACGTCTAAGTGGGCAGCCATAATTGTTCCTGTGCTCAAGCAAGACGGCCGCGTGCGCATATGTGGCGACTTCAAGGTCACAATTAACGGTGCCACAGTGCTGGAAAAATATCCTGTGCCGCGAGTTGAGGACCTATGGGCGAAACTTTCAGGTGGCAAAAAGTTTTCGAGGCTGGACCTGAAAGACGCTTACCAGCAGGTAGAACTTGACACGAGCTCACAGAAGCTAGTGATCATCAATACGCCTCAGGGCCTCTTCCAGTACACCAGACTACCTTTAGGAGTAGCTTCAGTGCCGGCCATATTCCAGAGAGAAATGAAAAATTTGCTACAAGACATGTGCCATGTCACCGTGTACTTTGATGACATCTTGGTAACGGGATTGGACGATGCAGATCACTTGAGCAACGTAGCCAGTGTACTACAGCGTCTACAGGAAGCAGGCCTCAAGCTCAAGCTAGAGAAGTGTTCATTTCTAGCGACAGAAGTTGAGTACCTGGGCCATGTCATAAACGCGGACGGACTGAAGCCAACACTAAAGAAAATAGAAGCTGTCGTGAATGCTCCATGTCTCAAGGACGTCAAGCAACTTCAAAGCTACCTTAGACTCATTAATTTTTACAGGCGTTTTCTGCCTAACCTTTCGACAGTTCTCCGGCCCTTGAATCTGCTACTTGCAAAAGAAACTCCTTGGAAGTGGACAAGCGTACAGGAACAAGCTTTCAGAGAAAGTAAAGTTCTCCTGACTTCTGCGCCGGTATTGAATCATTTCGATTCTTCCAAGCAAATCGTTCTCAGTTGCGACGCTTCACCGTACGAAATCGGAGCTGTTCTCGCACACCAAGATGAAACAGGGGAACGTCCCATTGCCTTCACATCGAGAAGCCTTCTTCCAGCAGAAAAGAATTACAGTCAGCTGGACAAAGAAGCCCTTGCCCTAATTTTCGGCGTATCGAAGTTTCATAAGTATCTCTGGGGCCAAGATTTTGAAGTGGTGACTGATCACAAACCACTTCTGGGACTTCTCGGACAGGACAAGCATATACCCGATGATCATCACTGAGAATGATACGCTGGGCAATTACCCTGTCAGCGTACAAGTACACGCTTGTGTACCGCCCTGGCACCAGCATCAGCAACGCCGAAGCGCTGAGCCGACTACCGCTTCCTACAGAGCCAGGCACAGTACCAAAACCTGCTGATATCTTCATGCTTGAAAGTGCATATCCTCGACTTCTTTCACCATCCGCCATCACCAAAGCTACAGATCGTGATCCTGTTATGTCACGCCTACGGCTGGTGCTCCCTTACTGGTGAAGAGCTACCAAGAGGAAGTGATTGGACACTATTTCAGAAGAACCGTACAGAGTTTAGTGTTCATGAGAACTGCGTCCTGCGAGGAACACGAGTCGTCGTTCCTAAAGAACTACAAGCAGAAGTTCTTGATCTCCTTCATGAAACTCACCAAGGTGTGGAAAAGATGAAAGCAGTCGCACGGAGCCACATTTGGTGGGAAGGACTAGACAGCAGCATCGCACAGAAAGTGCAACTTTGCAAAATCTGCCAAGAACATCAGAGAATGGGACGGAAAGCACAGTCTAATCCGTGGCCGTTTCCGAAGAAACCATGGTCTAGACTGCATGTCGACTTTGGTGGTCCATTTCAAGGACACTACTTTTTCAACATGAACTGGTGGGCAAGTTGGTCAGACATAGTTCTTGTAAACCAGCGCAACGGCTCGAAGCCAAACAGAAAGGGACAAAACACAGCGCTGTGTTTTGTCCCTTTCTGTTTGGCTTCAAGCCGTTGCGCTGGTTTACAAGAACTACTTTTTCGTCCTAGTCGATGCCTACTCTAAATGGGTAGAGGTGGTTCCCGTTCATGCACCTTCAGCGGACGCCACAATTCCATGCCTGCGAACCATATTTTCCACACATGGCATTCCAGACATCATTGTCTTCGACAATGGCACCGCATTCACCAGCGAGAAGTACGCTGATTTCTTGAGCAAGAACTGCATTCGGCGAATCCTGATCCCACCATACCACCCAGCATCGAACGGAGCAGCGGAACGCGTCGTGCAAACAATTAACGGGAAACTCAAGAAGGCAGCGCCTGGAGATTTGCAAACAGACATCGACAGGATCCTGCTTTCCTACAGAACAACGCCGCACGCGTTTACTGGGTCCCGTCTCGCTGAGCTTCTCATGGGCAGGCAGCTGCAAACGCCCATTCAGCGAATGCACCCCGGCCTAAGGGCGCATGCGGACTTCAAGCAACTGAAGCAAAAGATGCGCTGCGACAGTAACACACGCAAAAGCTGTTTGCCTTCGCCCGGCGAGCCCGTCTTTGCTAGAAACTTCCAACCAGGCCCAGCTTGGATTGCCGGAACGGTTCGCCATCCCACAAGTTCTTCGTCACTTCAAATAGAACTGTGGAAGAGGCACGCGGACCACAAGCGACTGCGAAGGACACCCGGCGTTCTCTCAGACGACGAGGAGCCTCTTCCTGCACTAGCAGCGACAACGGACACGGAACAGCTGTCCCCACCTCGCTGCTCATTAAGCACCGAGCCGTCTACAATAGCCTCGGCGCGGCAACAGCAGTCAAGTGCGGCCCCTTTGCACCCCCAGCTTCACCAGTCTACCCGGGTCCGGAAGCCTGTTATCTACTACGGACTGTAGAGGCGTAAACAAGACACGGCTCGTCCCCAGTGCCGTGCAGCAGGCTTCACAACAAAGGGAGGGGTATGACGATTCCCCAAGGCAGCAGACGCCAAGGACACCACAGGCACCTTCTCAGCGGCACCCAGCTGCACGGGGAAAAAGGGAGAGGGAGAAGATAATAAACGCTCCCCCGCTTTTCAAGGAGAGGGGCCAGTCTGACTCCCGCCAGCAACATGTACTGTCGCTTTACGGGGCGCTCTTCCCACGCCCTCGTTAGGGCACGTTGGTGACCCGTTTCGGCATTCGCTTCTAAGCTCACTCCCTTACAATACTATAACAGCATGTTTCCTTCAATTACTGTACAGCTTATTAGAATGCCATATAAAATTTAACTGACAGGTAGATAAGGACACAGCTTTTCCTTACCATTAATTATGTCGTGTCATGAAGGCCAAGAAGCAGAAACAAAGCTCGAGCAGGATCATTTCAAAATTAACATCCAAAGCTCACATTTTTTTCCTTCAAAGATCACAACCTTTGAAGAAAAACCTCTTAGGTTTTCTCAACAAGCAGCTGTGACAATACAAAATAGTACTCATAAGAAGAAAAAAAATTTTGCATTCCTTTCTATCAGCGATAAATATAATCCATAGTCTTTGTATGTGCCTGTCAAATATAAATACACTAAAAAAATGCATGTTGCACTGAATCTGGTCTTCTGCACACAAAAAATTGCTTCCCCCAGCGTAAGAACTCATTTTCTTCCAGCAGTTAAGGGGTATAGTGGTCATTCGAAAATTAAAAAATAATGTTTCAAGCTGCACATGACCAAGTCTGCACCACGATTGTGCACACAACATTCCCATCACCTCCTGGTGGAGAATTTGGCAAAGCACATGCAGCACTATTTTAATTCAAGATCCGATAAAGGAGATGTCACTTCATGGCAATTTGGAAACTCCGACCAAACAATTACTGCCCTTCCGGAATGCTACAGAGAAAAGACCCTACCTTTTACAGAATAGTTGACATGGTGCCATGGGTAAGTCAAATGTTTTAGGGAAATCCCCCAAGGTGGAGTAGATTTGTAATAAGGGAGTAATTGCTCATTGGCATCCACCCAAGCACCACCATACGACTACAAAGGAAAGCTATACAGCTTTCTCAGAAACTTCACAGTTAAAAAAAATTGGAGGACGCTTAAGCTTCCTCTTTACTAGCAGGACTCCACAACGTGTTGCAGCCTTGCCAAGGAATCCAGGAACACCATCCTCCATTTGGGGCAAGGCGTCAGGGCAATTTAAGGAAAGGAAACATATCTTGGTGGACACTCAAACCAACCAGGCACCTTAAGGCAAGGAAAATGAAAATAAAAGTGGTTTTAAGGAAAGGAAATGATGCTTGTCTCAAATATCTCGGTGGACACCCAGACCACACTGTAAGTGAAGGAAAAGCACCCTTCTAAGACAACACCCTATTCACTACATACTCCTTTGTTTATTCCAAACCATCCAGCTGGCGTGGCACAGTGGTTAGCATGCTGGTCTCACACTCCAGAGGTTTCCCAACTGAACCAATTTCCTACTCGGTTTTATTTATTAATGCTTCTGGGATTTTTTTGTCATGGCCAATGCTGTCGACGATGACAACACCGGCTTTTCTGTGACACGGGGCACTTAACGCTGTCGCGTTAAAAAATTCGTCCTGGTCTGGGGTTCGAACCTGGGACCACTGCTTCAACGAAGCAGTCGCTCTTTAGTGCCATGGGTAAGTCTGCCTCCATCGATGCATAGTCCATTCAGACCATTTAATGTGAGAATTGCAGCATAATACAAGGCACAGTAAACTATTCCAAATTTAATGAGCTAGCAAGAATATCATATATAACATTCGAATCTTAGCCACAGATACAGCTAATACTGCTTAATGCTTTTAATGTTCAGCGAACACTTTATGTTTTTATTATGAAGTGCTAATTGGGGACAGGGACAGAAGAAAGGAATCAGACAACCAACATTTTGTTTCCTTTGTCAGAACATTCCATATGGAATCTGTCATCACAATGCAAGACACACCAATGTGAAATAATTTATACTAAAATTCCTCAGAACAGGGCTCGAGTTTCTCAATCAATGAACCTATCGCTGTAGAAAGCCATGCGACATCCACAGACAGGTGCAGAAATACTATGAGGAGCACAAAATTAGTTAACAAGATTTAAAAAGCAATAGGAAATATGCAATAATCATTCCTATACTTTAAGACTGCAACACCAATGCACAACCAAAAGCTGGCGATGTCATGCTAGACGCCTGTCTTCAGGAAATGAGAGCTGAAGGAACTCAGTAGAAGCTTGAAAATAAAAAATCTACAGCATTAAAATTTCTTGTGTACTATGTATTATGACGGAAATTAATGAACAAGATCTGATGTCAGTGCTTCTTTAAAAGCCAATTGGCCCCCATGCAAAACAAGTGGTTTTTTATATGTATCAAAAGTTTATACAGAAAGCCTTGCAACTTGAAAATGCTCTGCCCATGAACTCTTCAGCAAATGCCCCAGAATAAGAAAACCATCATGATGTCATAATGCATAAGCAATAAACATAAGTGCATCATATCTTTTCTGCCACCATGCAAAATGGCAGCATGGAAAATATTTGAAATTACTATGCATGTTTGCAAAATACACTTACTCAGCACTTCCAAGCACCTTTTTCATAACTTTCCCACATTCTTTCAGAAGATACTCAGTGCACCAGTTTGCATATAGCACTGCCTCGAAGGTGTGGGCTCAACACACAGTGCTGCAGCAGAAGAAAATACTGCAGGGTACAGATAAAATTTGATCACAAGACCAAACCCCGCATGACTAAGACAGAAGCTTTCTTCAGCTGAACCACTGGGAGTGCCACTCATCACACAAACTTGTCGCAGTGACTTGGCAGTATTTATGCTCTGCTGCTGAATGTGACAGCACCATGGCGTCTGCATTACAGTGGAGGTAAAATGAAGAAGTAAATGCAGGAAATCCTGAGTACTGAGATTCGGGCACATATTAAAGAGCCCCCAGGTGTCCAAAGCTAACATGGGCTATATTCTGTAAAGATTAATTTCATTTTCCACTTCATTTCGCCATGATGTCAATGTGATGAAAGCAACAGCAGGTGGGAAAGCAAACAGCCAATCATTGACACAGCCAATCTGGTCGAGGCGCAGCCGCCAGCCACCATCCTGCTGCCACCTCCATCCTGGCTGAGCCACACGTACCACACTGTGCTAATTCATCGCACAAATGATGCCCAGTTTCACTGTCGAGACTGAGACTGGATTAGCAGCGAAAAACCTCATCTAATGTGTCAGTCTCCTCGCACTGCGTCATTCATGGGTTTCAGCGCCAGTTTGCCAATGCAACATGAACTCGAGGCGTGTTTATGCACGTAAGCACCATCAAGGGCACATTTCTGTTAGGACCAGCACGACATCTCCTCTGATGCCCTACGTCAATGGGAGAGGTGACTAATGACAGAGGACCAAATAGAATGAAAAGGAAATAGATCATTACTGAATAAGGCCCCTGGAACTGAGCACTATAGTTCCAGGAGCATAAACAGTGATTGAGTGACAGATTTTTCTATTTTTTGTGAAGCAAAGAGTGTCACAAAGGTCATGTCACCATGATATGTTCACCTTCTCAGCTTGCGCTGCCTTGCAATGCAACAGTAAAAGAGGACACATAAAGAAGAAAGAAATCACTAATTGTGGCTTCTTCACCTGCTCATGGGCATCATAAGCATGATGCCATTTTGTTCAGGCGATGCCAGGATTCTTGTCAAACCCATGAGGTAAAAGCATGCAGAAGGGAGTAACCAATGCATGGGAAACAGAATTTAGAGAATTCAAGGCCTGCAGTAAGGCAGCCTGTAATAAAATTAGAGGGTAGTGTGCAGCCAAAGCACTTCTGCATGTCCCTACTAAAGCTCATGCACTTGCTGCACTAGTAGCTCTACATTATAAAATTGGCATGGGTATTAAGGGTGAGAACAGTATACTGACTAAAACAGCACCTGTTGTAACAATGACACACTAAAAAGAGTATCATGGCAGTTTGGGCTTGTTGGTTTGTCATGACGAAAGCATACAGCGAACCAAGGGATGAGGACACAAGACAGCTTGAGGACACAAGACAGCTCGAAGACGCATGGGACACATGAGCGCTGTGTGTCAGGGCTCGTCTGTCCCATGTGTCTTTCTCTCTTGTGTCCCCACCTATTGGCGTGCTGTGCACTTCCATCACTACAAAGAGGCACCACAGCAAGGCCTAGAAGAAATGCTCACCAAATTCTACTGAAACCTTTCTTTCCACACGAACAAGAATGCTGTTAATTTATCAGTAACAGACCTGTTAGCTACACTTTCTGCTTGAAGTACCCATGCAGTGTTACAGAGCCAAGGGAGCAGGGCTAGTTAGTTGTTCACTATATTATAAAAAGACTAGCACTTCAGACAGGGACCAAGTCTGTCTTCTTCTACCCCTTAGTCCTGGTCTGAATCTTTGCTTTGCTTTTTGGGAGTTTAACGTCCCAAAGCAACTCAGGCTATGAGCGGCCCATCTGAAGCAAGAGTACTTTTATAATATAGTGTAACAGAGGATTTAGCCATCTTAAGGTCCCTTTACTTTTACTGTTACATCATTTATGACAAAGCCTTTCCATCATCATGGTGGCTTTAAATCATTACAAGGGATTACAGGAAACTATATATACAGCACCACATTTTTACACTTTGTGCAAGTGGTAGACCGTTATTGACAACAAAAAAAAAGTAACATTTGACCTCAGATATGTAATTACATGTGCCAAAATTTATAGGCTGAAACAGGATAAAGCCCAAACACTTCATAAATGACTCAAGAAGGCTTACGTCAAGCTCAAATCCAGCTTCAGTCATGAGCACATGGACTGCAAGGACCAAAGCTTCACGAGGATGGTTTATGTTGCATTTCATGTGCAAATCCTCCAACTGCTTTGGCAGAGGCATGGTAAAATCCTGTACCTGGTAGCAATACTGTGGCCGTGGCTCTTCCCTGGATTAAAAATTTTAAAAATCGTGGCTGGATGAAAGGATGCCAGACATTAGTCATCACAAGCAGTCGAATTTTCCAGACAGTTATTCTTATGCACATGGCTAGCCAAACAAAAACAAAGTAAATCGTAAATTGTAGGGTTTAACATCCTGAAGCAACACATGAGCTATGAGAGACACCGTAGCAGAGGGCTCCAGATTAATTTAGACAACCTGGTGTTTTTTCATATGTTCACTGCATCGTGGGTCACTGGCAGGTCACGTTCCACATGCAAGCTGTGAGGCCACGAATGCTGCATCACATGATGAAGCTGCCGGATAGCTCAGTATAAGTTCGAACAGCCCGCGTAAAGCATATACGAATTTCTATTGCCATCTGTTGGTGGCTCAAAGAAGCTAGTTCACCAGTGCCTCACTGGTGAGTCACACTGGACCCAATAAAATTTAAGGGTGGCTCACTTTTGGGCCACAATTCACAAGGATCAGGGCTCTGAAGATTGCTGCCGCAGTGAACGCATGAATGTGTGTTGACATCGCAAAGCACACAACAGTTTTGCATTTTGTCTCCGTCAAAATTAAGCTGCCAGGGACTGTATTCAATCCCGTGACCTTCGGATTAATTGCTGAACACCAAAGCCAATGAGCCATCATGGCAAGTCAACAAACAAAACACCTGTTCATCTATAACTGAAAATATGTGGCCTATGCATATCATTACAACACTTTGCATTGGCACTGATGCTCCATACATGTGTATTAACATATAGATTATGCTGCATAAGCATGACGAGTAATGTCACCTCAAACACACATTTACACTTGGCTCCACGCAGCATGGATACCGGTGTACGTTCACTACTAATGCGAAAACCAGTGACAGCCAAAAGAGATTTGCACAGTTCTGTCAGTTAAGTTTTTGGCTGTGATGCAAGAAAACGTGACAGGTTCTGAATGTGTGGTTGCCTATATAAACATGACTTGACTACTAAAAAGTGTGTTGCTCACAAAGAAATTGATCATCTATTTTAAAAGGGAAAATAAAATATAAGAAAGATAATGATATCTGAATACTCTAACACGCGCACTTCCCTTGCCCCAGGCAATACAATATGCTTAGAACATATGACAGGATTCCACCTCTGCACGCGTGCTGTCCGACAGTTAACTGACAGTCTCAGCCATTTAACGAAGTTTCATTCGAAGCTACCTAGAGTAACCTGCCTAATCTTAACATTGAACGCAGCCATCGAACAGAAGCGCCCGCGTTTAAACTGGCCCAAGAGGCGTGGATTTAATGCACAAGCATTTTATGTTCAACTTGTGCAGTTCTTCAAGGAATATAATCGAGTCAAGCAAAAGTTTCGAGCTTACAACATTACAAAGACAATGATCAACGCCACTGCACTATTAAAACTGGTTAAGATGACAGGTGAATTCGTCGGAAAAAATGCGCGCGGTTTCAACCTTGGATCCGAAAACAGCGACGAGCAAATAAGCCGTTATGCCGTCCGCGCAAATCCCGTAGTTCCAGTTTGCGACACGTTCGAAATATAACGCTGCTGTGTTCCACAAACACTTAATGCTAGAAAAGCGGCGAATGATGCTAAGAAGTCAAAAATTATTTCTGAAAAAAGCATAATGACGCGAAAACACCGAAGCTACATTATGACAATTAAATTGCAAAAAACGATGAAAGACGCGAACGATTAGAGCACACGACATTAGTACGTCTTAAGGCATTAGAAACTGATGTCAGTCGCTAACGTTAAACTAGCTTCTCAAAGAACGCTATAAGCTAAATGGTACAGTCAATAAGAACGCTATACATAATTAGCATAACCGAAAGTATTCCCATGCAGCGTGCACACAACATACCTCATCGCTGTCACGCCGTTGGCTCCAAAAGCGCTAGCAACTAAGCTCGCCATGAATAGAAGACTTCTGAGCGAATTTAAAAACTGAATACCACGTATCGTGCCCCTTCAGCGGCAACGCAAGGTACGAGATGGCCGTGCGAATTTTGGCTGCAGCTACATCGAATGCATTTGCGCATTCTCTACAAGCGCAAGCACGGGCGCACGGGAGCACGCGATGGTGATGATGGTGATGGTAGTAAGGCCGCTCTTTCTTCTAAAGGACAGTATGGAAAGAGAGAGAGAAAACTTTTGATATATGAGAGGCCCCCAGAGGATGGAGCACGGTGCAAGAATATAAAAATGTACCAGCGCCTCCTCTATTTTTTTTTTGTAAAGTAGAGGAGGCGCTGGGTGTACGAACCGCGCCGTTAATTTTAAATTGGGAATCGAACAAACGCTAAAGGCCCTGGTTCGATTCCTAATTTAAAATTAACGGCACCGCTTGTTCTGCGCTCTGAACGTCGCACGATAAGTCTCGCAGTTTCGCTGCCTGTCGAAAGATGGTGACACAAAAGTGGGCACTACCTTCCATCCATAAAGCGATTGGAAGATTGGTGGCTCAAAAGCAGGGAGCTGACATAAGGTTAAAAGTGTAGGAAGACGTGCTTAAAGAAAATGGCGAAATTTAATAACTTACAACACAGTTAAACGAAAATATAGAGGGAAAAAGCTGCGCAGGGTGGCTACTGCCATCACCCTGTTTCAAAGGGGGCGCTCCTACCTTCCATCCATCCACCCACTAGAGGTGTGCGCCGAGGTACAGTTCACTGTAACCGAGGCAAACTGTGGCCGGCATATACTGGGGGCAGGTTTCCTTTCGTGCGGTTCGTGCGGTATATATGCCCAGGGACTTCGCTCTTCAACTCAGCGTAAAAAAGTCGCCATTCACCACCTCCCTGCAGTGTGCCAGCGTGACTAACAGCCTAAACCCCCTCTCCCGCGCCTTTCGCATCACAGCTGCCGTTGCTTTGACCCCCTCCCCTCCATACTTAAAAAGACGCTAGCTACTGCCCTCAGTCACCCCTGATGAAGGAGCCGAGTCGGCTTTGAAACGTTGGGTTAAAGTTAAAATTTTTGGTTGGAGTTATGCAGTTTATTATTAGTCTTCAAACCCAACCAGGCAGGCAAACCTGTCAAAATGTTTAGTTTTCGACCAGGTTTCAGGGACCGTCACGCCAGCTCGATGGTTTGGAGCTTCAATCCGGGCTCGAACGGATCGCTTACTGGCAGATGATATGCCCAGTAGGCGGAATTTGACGACAGAAAAAAGGATACGCTAGAAGGAAAGATATAGTAGAAATTGAAAACGAAGGTACTCTGACGGACGATCCGACGGTGATAAGGGAGGCTTTCAGTCCGTATTACCGTGATTTGTTCGCTTCCAAATCGGCAGATGTACAGTACTCACGGATTGAAATAGGACATTCGGAGCGCTAGCCTTGCAGTGCCACGCAGGCATGTGGTAAACCACAGGCCGGCTGATTGGCTACTGGAAGGAACAATTCTGCTTTGTAGATGTTCTCCCTCTCACGCCATACCACAATGCACCACCTTGGTTCCATGAGCGTCTACGGGCGGCGCTCCATGAAGCGACGGCCACGCGCTCCGAATGTCCTATTTCAATCCGTGAGTACTGTACAGGCCTTTCAGGCTGAATTTTTAAATCTATTACCGCAACTGACCAGTGAAGGCACTGACATCCTGTCTGCCGACTTATCAACAGCGGAATTGGAATACGCTATTGATGAGCTTCACTTGGGGAAATCGCCAGGTCCTGATGAGATAACAGCGGAATTTCATAAGGCGTTCAAACGCGAAACTGCTCTCATTTTACAACGCGTTTATGAAGAGTCATTTAAAATGGGTGTTTTACCACCGTCGTTTTCTCGTGCGCATACAGCTAGTACTTATACCGAAAACTGGCAATCCTGCTAAGGTTAAGCAAGTTACTGGTTATCGGCAGATAACGCTTAGTAATGTTGATTATAAAATTTTTATGAAAGTATTAGCCAAACGTTTACAGTCAGTTATGGACATCTTGGTTGGCCCCCACCAGACGTGTGGAATTCAAGGGCGGACCATCTTCACGTATGTTCCTGTCGCTCGAAGTATACTGGAATGCTGCGACGCTCACTTTAGGCGAGTCGCAATGTTTCAGATTGATTTAGAGAAGGCCTTTGACCGTGTATGTCATGACATTCTTTTTAAAATCCTCGAACATGTCTATGTTGGGGAAGTAATTTTAAAAGGGGTTAAAATGGCTTATAGTAACTGTACCACGACTCTGGTTGTTAACCGAGACCTCACAGACAGAATTGCCGTGAGAGCATCCGTGCGGCAAGGCTGCCCATTGTCACCTCACCGCTACTTTTCGCTCTGTACCTAGAGCCACTTTGCCGGAATGTAATAAACAGCAGCTCTATTCGTGGTTTTGAACTAGAAGCATGTGAAATTAAAGTACTGGCTTATGCCGATGATGTGACAATTTTTTGTAGCGACCACATCAGCATAGAACATGCGAAGTCGGTTGTTCGTAGGTTTTGTGATGTAACCAATAGTGTTGTTAATCTGGACAAATGTGCGGACCTTTGACATGGGAACTGGACATCAGCGCCTTTGTTTCATGCAAGTGTAAAATGGTCACATGTCCCTTCCAAATACCTAGGTGTTCCTCTTGACAAGTATCGAGATAACGATTACTTCTGGAAAGAGAAAATTCAACTGCCCAGGCCTACACAGAAATGTTCGGGAAAGGAACTGTCTATATTCGTGCGCGCAAACATATGTAATGTATACATGGTTTCAAAAGTGTGCTATTTGTTGCAAGTCCTTTCGTGCTGTCGACTTAGCATTCAAAAGTTTCATCGTCTCTTCGCCGTTCTTGTTTGGCAGTCCTCATGGAAGAGGACTAAACGTGATAATTTATTTCTGCGTTTGAGAAAAGGGGGTCTTTCTTTGCCACACTCGTACCTGAGGCAGGTGGTGTCAAGATGTTTCTTCGAGATCAACGCGACCCTTTCCTGCGGACTTTTATTCAAGTGAGGCTTTCTTCAGCTGTGCCAAACTATGGTATTTCCACTGTAAACGAGATGAGATACAGTGCAAGTAGATATTTGAAAGAAGTGGTCTTTGCTTTCCGGTTTCTAAATGCTCGGTTCAGTTTGGAATACCTATCAAATGTCACGCGTAAAAAATTGCTAAAAGATTTACTTGACTGTGTCTTCCCTGAGCCAATATATCGATCTCTGTATAGTGGAGGCCAAGGAGGGAATGTTTTAAAAAGAGTAAGGAAAATGGTGGTGCCAGCGGGTGTGAAGACGCTTTTCTTCAAGTTGCACACTGGTACGTTGCCGGATAAAAAATGTATTGAGGAGAAGGAATTGTTTTTACCATGGGGTGCTGACTGCTTGTTATGTTACAAACCAGAGTCAATAGAACACGTCTTTATTTATTTCTGGGATGCGCTGCTCTTTTGGGACGTGCTCCAGCGTACAATAAAGAAAGACTTACCCTTGACGCCGTATGGGATACGATTCCTGGACGTTGAGCCGGATCTTATAAATACGACGTAATTTTCCTTCTTGGCCTGCACAGCATTTGGCGAAGCAGGATGGCTGTACGACACTGCGATGAAGATGCGCGGTCTATCCGAGATTACTTCAAAGAAAACATATTTAGGCTGCGTGAAGTGTACAAGGAGCTATGTTCTGGAGATGAAGCTATCGAGTTGATGGGAGACTTGTGTTCTTTGAAACAGTTTTGATGTTCTCACGTGAGTGAAACACATGTCTGCTCTTGATGCTTGAGAATGTAGCGCAGAACATGTTTGTGATCTGTTGTAAACTGTCGAAACAGGCAATAAAGACAAAAAGCTGGCGTGACGGTGTGGTCAGCGAGCTCGTTTCGCAATCCGGAGGCCCTGGTTCGATTCCTTAACTCGGCTAATTTACTACTCGGTTTTATTTATTAATGCTTCTGGGATTTTTCGCTCACGGCCAACGCCGCCGACGCCGACGACACCTGCTTTTCTGCGTCACGGGGTCTTAACGCTGTCGCGTTAAAATGACTGACGAGGAAGACGAATGCTGCAGCGCGCGGGACAAGCGCTTTTTGAAGTCAATTGCACCAAGCATCACGAATAAAAGCCCATTCGGGCATAATTTGATACAATACGAAACAGTACATGATACACTCCGTAGAAAAAGGCGCTATTGTGAACCAGAAGAACACCGTCGGCACCTCACCAGATAGTAGCCTCGCCCTCGATCGCTCCGGTTCAGTGTAAACTTAATTCGGTAGAATGGTCACCGCAAAGTCGGCTGCCTGGTGAAGGTTTCCACCTATTCTTTCTTAAATTTATCCCCCATTGATGGTATAACTTGGGCTTAGAGCGCGACAACGTGCATCACAACAAAGAGCAGAGTTGGCGATGCTAGCGCAACGGGACGACACACAGCTGAGCAGGCGAGGCACGAGCGACGTCCTGTCCTCTGCTAGTTTCGTCCCGTTGCGATGCATTGGACCCTAATTTTTGAAACGTCTTTACCGAAGACTTTGCTGGTCCCCTGATGCAGTTGACGGCGCAACAGGTAGGCATTGTAGTGGAAAAAGACGAGAATCGCAAAAAGACGAAATGCTAAGTGTAAAACGAAAACTGAAACTGAAAAACCGTGCTGAGGTCCGATTTCATGCACTGCCGAAGGCTGACTTCCGGGACATGCGCGCTTACTTCCGGTGGCTTCACTTTCGGGCGCCCGATGCGCCATCCAGCGCCGTAGTGGAGATCAGTGCATCATACCGATCATTAACCAGTCATAATATAAAAAGTTAAGAAATAAATCTATAAAGAATTACAAAAAATAAAAGAAAAACAACGCTACAGCGTGTTGCAGCGTTGCCAAGGAATCCACGGAACGCCATCGTCCGTTCGGCGCGACGCCTTGGCCGTTGGTACAGTGCCGTTAGACAATTTAAGGAAATGAATTCACGCCATATCTTCGTGGACACACGAACCGCGCCATAAGGCAAGGAAAATGAAATGAAAATTAGTTTTAAGGAAAGGTAATGACGCCTGTCTCACATACCTCGGTGGACACTCAGCCCCGTAAACCAAGTAATGTCCAGTATATGTTCATATAATATCCCCCACAAGATATCAAATATTCATATGATATTCACAAAAGTTCATATGTTCATACAACGTCCATACAATGTTCACTTAGGCTACTGTGGACATGCATGAAACGTTCATAACGTAATAATAATCATAATTGGTTTTTTGGGGGAAAGGAAATGGCGCAGTATCTGTCTCATATATCGGCGGACACCTGAACCGCGCCGTAAGGGAAGGGATAAAGGAGGGAGTGATAGGAGAAAGGAAGAAAGAGGTGCCGTAGTGGAGGGCTCCGGAATAATTTCGACCACCTGGGGATCTTTAACGTGCACTGACATCGCACAGCACACGGGCGCCTTAGCGTTTTTTTTCCATGAAAATGCCCCATCCGGGGTCGGGTTCGAAACCTAGAACTCCGGATCAGTAGCCGAGCGCCCTAACCACTGAGCCACCGCGGCGGGTTTCATAACTTGCCCACATGCAATATTTTTTAGACATTCAGAGGATGTTCACTAGATAATCATCTAATCTATTTTTAGGCTTGGATGTTATGTGGTGTGATGTAGCGTCTACATAACAGAACACGAAGGAAGACCACAATAACTTTCAGCTCGCAACATTTATTTTCTGTGCCGTAGAGTTCTGTTCGGCGTCTTGAAAATGGTGTTGGGTGGATGGCCTGTGAATAGAATAGCGCACACAGTTAAATGTTATTTATGACACGAGTTAGACGAAATGTGAAAGCAAAAAAAATAATGCACAGGTTAACCGCAATCAAGTGGTTTTACATCGTTTTAAGTGCTCTTTTCACTTTCACACCTAGTAACTCCATAAAACACCGGACTTTTCTCATGATCAAAAGATCGTCTAGCAACAACCAACAAATATCACCTCCTTGGCTACAGCTTGGTCATGTGATCATTTCTATTAAAAGAAGACAAGCAGGGACCGAATGAAATGCTAAAGTTAAGTAACACCGAAAGTTGGCCGAGTTGGTTGAAATTCATATTTGTAAAAGGCACAAACAACTGAAGGGGAGAACACAGGATGAAACGACGGCACAGGCGCTGAACTAACAACTGGGGTTTGTTTCGGAAAAACACCTAAATAGATCACAAGTCCAGATAAAGACACTGCTCCCAAAGAGCCCAGTCACACGATAAAATCGGCCAAGCAACACATGTCACACCCCAAGAAAAAAAACAAGGAATAAAGGATCTGAATAACTGCAAGCAAGACCTAAAAAGATCATTCACAATCAGCCAAGGCGATGGAAGCCTGGCTAATGCAGGGCATCGGGCAAATTAAGACAAATTGTTGACACTGTCTTTTAGGGTATTTTTGGTGAATACCCTAAAAGACCGTGTGAACGGTTTGTCCGAGCGATGCCGGTCACGCAAGGAGAAGGAAGGGGCGAAAAGAGCAAGAAAAAGCTCACGTGTTCGCAAATGTTTTCCAAAACGAAGATCTTGTTTAGGCATGGCGATCAGGTGGTCCATGAGATTATGGAAGCCTTCTATATAAGAAATTGCCCGAAGCCCTACATTAGTCAGGCTGCCATTGCCTTGGCTGATTGTGAGTTTGATTTTTTGAGTTCGGCCTTGCAATGATTTAGCACCTTTATTTTTTTTTTCTTGGCGTCTGACACGTGTTTCTTGGAAAATTTTATCGTGTGACTCGGCTCTTTGCGAGCAGTGTCTTTATCGGGTCTCGTGATGTATTTATTTGTGTTTTTCCGAAATACACCCCAGTTGAGTTCTGCGCCTGTGTCGTCATTTCGTCCTGTTTTTCCTCCGTCACTTGTTTGCGCCTTTTTCAATCCAAGAAGCTTTGAGATAGTACCAAGATGAAAAAAAAAGAATGGTTCAAGTGAGCGTGTCCTTTGGGCTTTTAGTCATGCATGCTTGGTTGAACTTGCATGCAAGATAGTGCTAGCATTAATAACATCTCACTGTTTTTTTTTTTGTGAGCCCCTTTATTCAGTTTTTTTTCTTCTATAGCTACCCATGGCTGACCGTGATCTAGTTAGTAACAAACTTCTCTGGGTGACTCCTTTATTCCGTTCGTGCTGCTCCCGAGTTGCTCCAGAATTACAAAGGAGATACAAAGGTGCTCCAAAATTAATATTTTTTTGCTCCAAAAATTGCTCCAGAACTTGAAATGGCTGGACCAACACTGCGTAGAGCAACAGGTGAAGCATCTTTGATAGCAAGATAAAAGAAGCGCCGTACACACCAGCTGCATCCCATCAGGAATAAGTTTCGTGCCCTCTTCACCGTGTTGTATGCGTAATTATGCAGACTAGAAAATTTCGAAACATGCTCGCTACAATATTTGTTCCTAAAAAAAATGTCTAAACCTTATTTTGAACGCCTTGTAAATGAATAATTTGCAAAATGCAGCTTCCATGGAAACATTTCTGCATTTCTGTTCTATCACACAGTCGTATTTCGTAGAGGCCATAGTAATGCCTTGCTTACACACAGGCATCCAAGCAATGGATTGAAGACCCAAGCAATTTCTTGCTTTGCTCACTCTAACAGAAATCAACACAAGTGAAACGCATCTTCTTTGCTTTCGCAATCTGTTAAACAAAGTTCCACACTTCATATAACATTTACTGCTACTTTGCCCTCCCTGCATGCAATCCTTGCAAGCGTAAGCCTGTCCAGAACGCTTCTGCAGTGAAATAAGTTGGGTTTACTGCAGGAATGCATTTAAAGGCTACATTTTCACCTCCCTTTGTGCGCAGATTGTTGTCCATCTGTCCATTCGTCTACGCCATAAGAAAACTAGAAAATAAAACAAAATAAAGCACACATGCCGCTAGCGCCGCTGCTCATGCATTTTACCTAGAATGCAGGTCATAGAAGGCTATGCAAAGGGCACTTGCTCATGTAATAGTTAGCTTGCAATTAGTAAGACATGAACATCGGGGTTGCTAAAAACGCACTAATTTCGTGCGCAGCGAAAGAGGAAAGCAAAGTCATGAAAAGCACTGTACGAGAGATAAATTTTATCCGCTTATGACTGCACTGCAGTATACACCCACGAGACGACCAGAGACGCCTTGAAACCACTGTAGCTTTTTCACTGCGAGAGCCGCATCTGCGACGTCCCCCGAAAAGTCGTGGGTGCCACCCCGTGCACGCAGGCTGTGCCTCGCGCAGTGTATGTATGGGGAACTTGCATTGAAGTTTGTGGTGCCGATTGCAGCGCCATAACACACTGCCTAGCGAGAAGAGCAAGCAGTTTTGGGTAGTACTCTTAGTACTTTTCCGCGCCACCTTCAGGCGCTTATTGGCGTGAGCCACCGCGCTCTGTCGAAGGCGCACTTGCCATGCGTCAGCTATCTGGGCTACGCCGAGAGAAGCTAGGCAATGAATGCTGTCAAAACTGACAAAAGCAGTTTTGAGTCACCGAATGGAACAATTGCAGTGTCACCTTGGCAGCGCAGGTTCCCCATACCACCTTCGTTTCCATCGAGTAGCACGCGAGGTCGATACCGTGAAACAAATAGAAATTCTTTTCGGGCGTTCTTTGCGCGTCTGTACAGGAGTTAAAGTCGGGTGGGGCACGCGGTCGTTGGATGCCGCCAAAACAGAAGCCCTTTAAACATTAGTCCTGAGTTGTACTGCTGTACAGGTTCGCTCAGTATCACTCTAAGAAAAAAGGGTGTGAGAAGGGGGTAAAAAAGACTTTTACACCCTTTAGAGGACCCTAGGAGTAACTTTGCACCCGTCAATAGCATGCTCCTGATCACTTACCCCCTTTTAGAAAACTTACTCTCTACTTACCCTCCCTACCAGTGTTGATAACTGCGCGTCCGTTCCCGCCCCTAAAACAGCGGGAAGATTAGTTTGCTCGTATGTCACGACGGGGCGCTCGTAGAGCATTTTGTGTAGGGTGCCTGGACGCCCGCTCACCTCCGCTTTCAGGGTGAGGACGCGCTTTGTACCACCCCGCGCCGCCGTTCCCCCCTCGCCGCGGCATGTTTCCCACTCGCAGGTCGCGTACTGCGCGCTATGCGTATGGCGACTTCAATAATGCGACTTAACTGGAAATAGCACACAATTGTTTCACTAGTGGCAGTAGCGTTTTAGCACTTTTGAGTGTGTTTTATGCATGTTGCACTCGCTCCGACTACATGACAATCGACAAGATATGACGGATTGCTGTGTTTCTTTAATGGCTGCATTGAAAATCGACGGCGGTTATTTGTTCTTCATTGATAGTGATAAAATAGACTATATTAGGGTCACCAAATTCCATTAAATTATGCGGCTTTTGTTGTTTTGAACGTACGGACTTTTCGCAAAGCCCCGAGTTTCTCGTTTATACAAGCAACGCGGAGGATGACCTGCCAAATGTAATACTTTTGCGTAGTTAACACCCACTTTTCCAGATTTATCTGAAGTGCATTTGTCTTATTACTGCACTGTATGTGAAAAGTATTCCACGTAACAATGTCAAGTTTCTCTTCCAAGTGGTCCGTCGTGGCACTGTTCTGGAGTGAATTCAAACTGAGGACGCGTCTCAAACCAAATGACCATATCTTCTTAACTGCTTCTCTTAGCGGCTTGTACCGCAACAAAATAATTCAGATGGTTGCGTTTCCCTTTGGATGGTGTTGACTACAAGTAGACTCATGATGCGATGCGACGACGTCTTCGTAATTCGAAGCGACTATGTCGCTTTATTCGAGGGAAATTTAACTAAACAATTTTTTTTTTCATTCCAAAACACGAAGAAAAATCATTCAAATCGACTGATTCACAAAGACACTTCCCAAATCAGCTTCTGATAACTACTTATTTTGAATACCGTTGTCCCCGCCAGGCTACACTAACAAAGAGAAGCCGACGCAACACAGGCCGCCTTACTCGCTTCCGCGGAGCCGTCTGCTCCAGTTGCTAAAAGACGCTGGCTTACTGCCGAACTCGATTAGTCGTCGGGCAGGGCTGTAGATGGGTCTGGGCTAGTAGGAAAACCACGTTTGAGGTAAAGCGCGCAGGAAGACGCTGGCTAGTGAACATGACTGACAAGCTCTCATCCCCACTGCATCGAAAGCTGAGGGGAAAAAAAGAGTAATCTATACGACGTTGTGTCCCAGAAACAAGTGTGACGAATTTTGCTGATGTGGCTGCATGGCGGAAATGAAAAGAGCCTTTTTCTCCAGTTGTAGATTCTCTTTAAGCGATACGAAAAGGAACGCAAATAAACCATTACTGGAGAAAAATCCGCCTTTTGTTGGCGTCACGCAGCCACGACTTCTTTGCTTACTGACGCACAGAAGATAGGTTTGGCACCAGGATATTCGCAGTGAGCTGATGCAAAGAAGTAGAGAGAGGGGAGGGTTATAATGCCTTCGTGACATTAAGATAAGACATGATAGACTGAACAAAACGCTGCGACGAGAATATGCGGAAAATATTTGCTTGCTAACAAAACGTCTGGAAAAGATCCGTGTAGTGTATATAAATAGTATTTAGAATTTCATTGTTTAACGAACGTATTTGCTCTTCAAAACTTATGCTGCCACCTATGGCGCGAAGACGCTGCGGTGGAGAGTAGTCGCGCTTGCGCCTCGAAGGCATTCCAAAATTTCGAATGTCTCCGCGGAGCTCCGTCGACTCGAATTTCATGTGAACCGAATGCCGTTAAAAGACGTCGTGTAGCAGCGCAGCTATGGCAGTCGAGTCGAATGACATTCGTTTGGAAGGCATTCGAGGCATTCGAAACGCCCGTGCAGCACAGGTATAACCCGCGCAGAAGGCTTCTACTCGAGGCGTGGCACATTCAATAGACACGAAAGAATGTTAATCGCTCCCTGGGGACACGCACCGCCAGCGCGACTGAAGCGGGGTCCTGTTTACAGCAATGGAAGGATCGCGAGGCTCTCGATGACTCTTTTCGTCACAGTTTGAAGCTCTTTCAGGTTCCACGAACTTCGCGGTTTAAGTTGTCCTTTCAATGCCCCCAAACCCTTCTCTCCCCGGCTTGAAATCCTCTCCGTCTGCTCGAGAGCCGAAGCAAGCCAGCACCAAGAACATGGAGATGCATGCCCCTTTTCGACGCCTGTTCTGGCGTATGCCTTTACACTCTATTTTCAAATCTGGCGGCGAGCGTCGTGCTTCAGATTCTCTCCTCCGTTTCTCCCCTCACCTGTTGGACGAAGAATACAGTGGAGGGCGACTGGGTGACTCATCTGCCCTCGCGCTAACTCTTTCAGTCAGCAGAGCAGGAAGTGAAAACGCGGTAATTGAACAATGGTTTTTGGCTGGAAAATATCTTCCTGTAAGTCAGCATTCCTGCAGTTTTGCGAGTTGTCCATTGTACTCCTGGACAGCTTTTTGTGGCTCTGCAGCCAAGGCTAGGCAGGAGAAAGAACAAAACGGGCCAAATTTCTGTTCCCAGAACTGGTCGCAATGTTCGTTGGCGCCCTCACCCCTATCTCTTTCCTACTATCCCCTCACCTCTTTCGTTTCACTTCTTCAAACTACCTGCTATCCTTTATTTCCGCTACCCCAGCTCAGGTGCCACCGATTAGTGATGGCAGATGCCGGGGTGAGCAAACATCTTTTACCTTCCTTTTGTTATTTTAAATAAATAATCACTTACATACAACTGGTCGCCACGATGAAGGACTTCTCACAATCTTTACACATTTTCCAGAGAAAACACATTTGGAACAGCAGTTTTCAGTGACACCGAAAATCTCCCAGAAAAGACGAGCGATAAAGATGGGGCGAATAAAGAACGAACGAATATTCAAAGCACTCTATCGCTAAAGAATAGCACAGGAGGGAAAGAGACGCGGACGCGCAGCTCGGGAGCCATGCTAACCCCTCTTGTTCATCAGAGCCTTTTAGTTTCACCCCCCATACCCGCTACGTGCTCTCCACTCTCCGTGCGATTACCTTGCTGTCCGTGCACTGTGCTGACTCCCTGCTCATGAGAACGTATTTCTCCTTCGCTGAGACGATCATTTTGGTCAATACAGGCATGTACAAGTCGAGCACTGTGGAATGCTAAAGTAGTCATGGTTTTCAGCTGTGAGAGATGTCCCTACTATGCGTCAAGCTACGCGAGCGTAGTGAACCACATAGGGAAGGTTCACTCTCAAGAGCCGAACTTTAAAGTAGTGTGCGGGATAGAAGGCTGTCCTAACGTCTGCGGCTCCTACAAGTCATACCGCCAGCACCTCAACAGAAAGCACTCTGAATTTATCAAGACCGCCGAAGTTTACAAGCCATGCAGCGGCAGTGACAACGTAGCATCGGATACCGGCGTGTACGAAGGCCCATCACCTCACTCCATCGAGACCACGTCCGACGAGACTCGGCGAGCAAATGGAAATCCACCTACTGACGACAGCCCTGAATATGAGCTCGACGAAGTTAAGCGCCATTTGATGCTCTTTTTTTTGAAGACGACAGAGACGCGCTGTTTGCCACGGAGTGTTGCGCATGACATATTTGATGATATTAAGGTGTTTGTGCAACTTCTGTTATCTGCAGTTCTGCGGCGCACTTTGAAGGCCGGGCAGAACGGCCGCACTAGTCTGTGTGATGAAGTGGAAACTTTGGGAGTTGACATTGTCGATTTTCTGTGGGCTGACCTTCAAAGTGATCATGCCGTTCTGGCATACGGGCAGAAAAGGCTTCATTATGTTCAGCTAGAGGAAGTTAAACTTTCAGGAGAAACTGACCCGAGAGTCTGTGGTGTGTGCTTTTATGTACCCTTGGAACGTTCCCTTAAAGCTCTGCTGACGTCTCATGAAGTAGTTGAAGCAGTTTTGCATCAGGCAAGAATTGATTCCAGCCAAAAGCTTCGGGATTTTTCTGACGGCGCTTTTGTTAAAGAGCACGCTTTACTCATAGAAGGCTCAGCGAAATCAGTACTTCTGTTATTGTATACTGACGAATTCGAAATCTGCAATCCTCTCGGCTCGGCTGCCGGATCGCACAAAATATTGGCAGTGTATTTTTCGATTCTGAATCTCCACCCAAAATACAGGAGCAAATTGAGCTCTATTCACCTGCTGCTCCTTGCCAAATACACCGATGTGCGAAGATTTGGCATATGTCAAGTAATCGCTCCGCTAGTGAATGACATAAAGCGTCTTTACGAGGAGGGCTTAACATTTCTTTTCAACAGTTCCGAGATTGCACTCCGTGTTTTTGTAGTTGGTTTTACCGGAGACAACCTGTCACTGCATAAGATAGGGGGTTCCGCGCATCTTTTGCTAACGGCAGGGTCTGCCGATTTTGCCTTGCTCACAAAAAGAAGTTGAACACACTACTGTCGGAAGCAGATGTAACTGTGCGAACAGCAGCTGCACATAGCAGCCACCTCACGGCTGTAACGCTTGACAGAGACAATGCGCAACTGTATGGCGTTAATGAGGAGTCTTCCCTCCTGAAAATCCCTGACTTCGACGTCACACAACAGTTGCTTCCCGACTGTATGCACGATATTCTGGAGGGAGGAATAGGATTCGTGGTTAAACATGTGCTCCAGGGCTTATTGTCTTCTGGTGTGCTAAAGACCGAGCAGTTGAACATTTGTAACTATAGTTTCCAACAAAATGATAAGAGAAATCGCCCAGTAGCAATCAGCATTTCTCGGAAGGGCATCGTGCTCAAAGGCACAGCAAGCCAGAAGCAGTGCTTATTCCGTTTACTGCCGCAGTTTTTCGCCGACATAGTGCCAGAAGGTGACCCTGACTGGGAGATATATCTTCAGTTCCGGGAGATAGTTAATATAGTCTTAGCAGAAGAAATTCCTGAAGATTGCTGCAGTTATTTGGAGGTCCAAATTTCTTATTTTTTAAAGAATTTTGGAACCAGATATCCAAATGTGCATATCATTCCCAAGATTCACTACTTAATCCATTACCCAAGATTCATTTCATTGTTCGGTCCTCCACGCCGGTACTGGAGCATGCGGTTTGAAGCAAAGCATGCTTACTTCAAGACTATCGGCACGCGCAGCAGGAACTTCAGGAACATCTGTCGTACTTTGTGCGAAAGGCATCAGCTGCGAGCATGCTACGAACAGTCAGCTATGGTCGTCAGTGACAGTTTGAGCACTTCTCATGCGTCCTTGGTCAAGCCAGCAGATGTACCAGAGTTCGTGCGCATTGAACTTGGCATCACAGATCAGGAAGTGAAAATGTTCTCTGTGGCAAATGCCAGCGTCGACGCTTGCTCGTACAGGTGTTCAGATGTTCTACACATAGGCTGGGAAAATGAAGCTCCTGTCTTTGCTGAAGTGAAAAAGTTGCTGATTTTTCGAAATTGCCTTTTTCTTTGCTTGGAGAAATTTCATACAAAAGGATTTTCACGTCATCGTCAAAGCTATGGTGTGTCGCCGTCTGGAAGAGACTTGCTTTTGCGTCCAGGACAAGAACTAGACAATCATGCGTTGGACATGTACGAGTACAGTCAGGGGTTTGAAGTTATCCCGCATTACGAACTTTTTGACTGATGTGGTAATGCTAGCGCAAGTCAGTGTGGATACTAGATCATGTGCAAACAATGCATGAAATAGACGTTGTGAAACTGTTTTATGTTTTATATCTATGTTCTTGCTAATTACATGTTGCTCCGCGAGGATGACGTCAAATGCAGTTGCCGCTAGGATGTATTGACATAAATGTATATATGATTTGATTGAGCAAATTTCAATGCGTCCATATAAGCGCACATATCTCTGTGTGTCTCACATCCTGTGGTCCATTAGACCATCTCTTCATGCATCTTTTTTCGAATATATGTATGTGTGCTTAAGTCTTCGTGTCTGAGAGTAAACAAGTACCTGCATTTTTAATACATTTGGCTTGATTCGCTGTCCTGAGATTTGCTTTCTTTTGATATCTGTCACATTCTCTTGGACGTTAATTAATCGCGCTTAGAAGACTACGTAAAGTATGGAAGAACTGATGATACGTACCAAAGTTGTACGTAACGCGTTACATGTAATTGATTACTTGTAAGCAGTTGCATTTTCGTGTTACTTTGGAATGTGCTTTCTTCGTACCGAAGCGGTGTCCTTGTGGTAGAGCATCAGCCTAACATTCGGGGGGTACTGGGTTCGATCCGCAGTGCCACCGGGTACCCGCCTGTTTTCTGATGGCTACAAGATTTTCCCCGGCCTTGTGCTCGGCTCTTATAGGGTGAGATGCTTGGGAAAAGGGTCTTGGGCCAAACCGCAGTCTTGACGGATCAGAGATAAGGCGGATCAGAGCTAAGTTCCGCCGTCCAGCAACCCTAAATCCGGCTCGTGCGGTAGAAGCCCAACTTGTGTGCATCGATTGCTTTTTTCAAACGATGTTTCAGGTAATTCAGTTACTTTTTCTGCAGTTCATCACACGTAATCAGCTATTTTTTTTTTTCAAAAATTAGTTGTAACCAACGGTGCAGCTTTCCTGACGGCACTGGTGCTAGGGGACGTGTTTTCTTTGTGATCGAGTGACAACGAACCGGCTGCAGAGAAGCATTGCACACGATCATGTCCGGACCACATCCGGGTTACCACCGCCGTCTACGGGAGTTCTCCACCCGAGAATATCATGTGACCGCCCTGTACCCCCCCCCCCCCCCCTTACACCCAACACCGGCGCAAGGTGTTCATATGTTAACTTATAGTACGGCTTTTCCGTGTAGCGCATGAATTGAGGCGTGTTCAGTGCAGCAGCTGACCGCTTCACAAGGAAACATCGGAAGGTTATCGACCGCAGCTTCGACAAACAACTCCTCTCGGAAATTAACAGCGTAGGACAAATTATCAAGCAGGCCGCTGTAGTTCACTCCAGTCTCAGTAAATTTGTGTTAAGTGCAAACTACAAGGGCCCTTCCTGGAAGAACGCGCCCAGCGTCGGCGCTCTTGGGGTACGCCGAACGGGCGTCGAAAAGAGGCATGCATCTCCATTTTCGTGGCGCAGGCTCTCTTCCCCTCTCGAGCCGACGGAGAAAGTTTCAAGCCGTGAAGAGAAGGGGTTGGGGGGCGATGAAAGGACAGCTTAAACCGCGAAAAAAAGTGTGTGTGTGTGTGTGGGGGGGGGGGGGGGGGCTGGGCCTGAAAAGCTTAAAGCCATGAAGAAAAGCAATCAAGGCGGAAAGCTGGGCTAGTTGGTGTTTCATCATGAATTAAAAGACTAGCGCATATAACGTCTACTTCTTTGTCTGTGTCTCTGTTATATGCGCTAGTCTTTTAATTCATCATGAAGAAAAGAGCCACCGAGAGCCCCGCGACTCTCCTATTGTTGTAAACCAGACCCCGCTTTCGACGCGTACGCGAGCGCCCGTGCGCTGGCGCCGATATCTAGCATGGTCAGATGAGGTTTGCTGGCGTCTCCTGCAGTGTGCATGCGCAGACCGATTCTAGCGTACGCCAAGAGCGCCAATGCTGAGCGCGTACGCCCAGGAAGGGCCCTTTGAGTTGGCCCTTTATGGTAATATAAATGTCGGGAAGAAAGTGACGCAACAGTAGTCGATTACCTTTCTGTAATTGCCAAGTTACTTTCCTGGGACTGTACTTCACCAAGATAATCAGTTTCATTTCAGATGGAGTCATTTTAAATGTAATCGGTTGCTTATTTTCTATAACGTGTGCAAATCTAATATTTAATGGAGCTATGTCACCTTTTAGTTTTCTTTCTAGCAGTAGTAAAAGCAATTGAGGTACACGTAAGAAGCGGCAGAAACACAATCCGAGAACAGGCCTTGTCCCTACAGGTGCGTGACTAGCTCATTTTCTAATTTATGTGCAATATCTCCGAAAACTTATGTTAAAGCACTCTTGAACCACCTTCATGGTGGTGCAAGCGTGCAAGGTGGTGCCATGTTAGGGACGACAAGCGCAGAGCATGTGTACATTTCTAATATTGCCTACTTCTCACTATTTTTAGCACTCAGCAAGTAAAGAAAACAGGCGATTTTTAATGCCGATAGTTAACCACGCAATGCGGTTTGTACCTATGCTCATTACGAAAAAGGTGGGGAAAAAAGGGAAAGATATTTTTACAAATTCATCTGTCTTTCCTCATTTTGTCTGTTTTAAGGGTACGTAAAACGTTAGAGGTGAGTAAATACCAAGAAAGCCTACACGGGCAATGTTACTAGAACCAGCAACATCGGTTCGGAGAAGGAAACGGAGAGAATAAAGAATCGGCTTGCACAAGGTCCGAAGGGTGAGAGGTGGTGAAGAGAGGGTGCAGGGGACACGTGGGTTCGCTCATTCGTCCTTCCGCCAGACAACCGCGTCGTCTGCTAGCGCGACCGCCATTTTCTTGCATACGCTGGTCGCAAGGTGCGCGTTTGCTGCGTGACGCGCCTGGAATGAGGTGCCCCCCCCCCCCCCCTGCAGTGAAAGCTTGAATTGGACTTTACCGTTGATAATCATTCCTTTTCTAGTTTAGATGAAAAGTAAGAGTAAAGAGTCGGTGATGCAGTAGATATTTCGAGACGATTAGCGAGAGTATAGCGGATATCTTTCTTTGTTTTGCAATAGGCCATCACGGCGGGCAACTGCTCGCCGTCGTTGTCATGCCGGCGCCATGAACTTGCTATCATTGCGCTTACGTGTGATATAGCGGAAAGAAAGTGAAGTACGCCAAATGAACAGCTGCATATTCAAGTTCGGACGCATGGCATGCTTACGTCCACTTACACTATTATGCAATGGCGGAAAACTGTGTCATGCATACACTATGTGATCAAAACACAGACTTAGGCGCAAGCAAGAACAATGATTTAATACCCTAATGCACAAATACAATATCTTCAAAACGATTACGAACGACGATTCACTGCAAGCATAATGCAGCTTATGATTCTGACACTTAAATTTGTCTCATGCTTTTGTGCATGTAGACGAAAAGTTCGCACTGATTACAGCGTCTGATTACACAGATTACAGGAGACTAACACCAGCACAAGTTTTGCTTCCATGACCACCAGCACGTGTGGCTGGGGACTGACGCAGATGGATGCGCAGCCGCAGTTTTGTGTAGGTGGCTATCAGCATTTTGCCTATTGCTTCCTTGTGATCTGCGCATGGCCGGTCTACCTTCGAAAAGTATTCTGTAAGCAATTTCATCGGGGACTTCATCGTGTGTATATTGATTGTACACCACGCGGCAGCGCCTGTAAAGTACTCCTCCTAGTTCTTGAGAGTGCGGATCACTTCACTGCTCGGATAAATCAAGTTCCGTCCATCACTCACACACTCCTTGAGAATTGTCAAAAGAGGCATATTCATTGCTTGCTGTTCCTATGAGAGCATCCTTGAAGAATGCCGCCTTCCGTGTCTAGCGTGGGAGTCGGCGGGACGGCGGGAGCGGAATGCAAGAAAATGGCGGCGGCACCTCCCGAGAACCGGTTTTGGCATCTACGACCCCTTCCAAGAGTGGCACCACCCTCAGTGGGGAGAGGGCGCGCATCGAGGCACCTGGCAGAAGCCAAGCACATTTTCCCCATGTAGCCACAAGAGATCACTGACTGGTACTGGCAGCTATGCTTTGCACTTCGCGTCTCTGGACGATGCGTCATACTATCTGCTGTCAGATTCTGTATCTGTGGTGCGCAGTCGCCGAGCGAATAACGCGTTTTGATAGCCTGCCACAGGCTAACATAGGTCGCAATGACGCCATCAATCTTGGTAAGTACTTTCAAACGTTTATCTGCTCGTATTTGGTAGTAGGGCGGGGGTGAAAAATTACTTATGCTCACGTACACCCGTCGTCAAACTTTTATAGCACTTTTAGTAAAATGATTCAATTTTGTCATCGTCTTCCCATGCATTATAATAGATCATCATCATCATCAGCCTGACTACGTCCACTGCAGGGCAAAGGCATCTCCCCTGTCTCTCCAATTAACCCTTTCCTTTGCCAGCTGTGCCCACCGTACGCAGACTAATTTTCACGGTGAAAATTGCGCTGTGCACCCTTATATCTCCAGCAGTAAGTTTTGAACGCAAAACGATTAGATGTTTAATCGCCTTTCATAAACTCTTTACGGCGGGTGTACGTTGCAAAATGCATGCAACCTCCAGCATGAGCGCAGCTAATATTGACTTTGTGCTTCAAATGGTGAGTCCTACTTTCTTTTCGGAACCCTGATGATTGTTCGGAATAGTTTAAATGTAAATTAATTGAACTGTAGTGCAGGCCTCTTTTTGTGAGGCCTAAATCCATTTGGTGCCTTTGTTCCAGATGAAGCTGAGATACGCGCGCAGGATTATTTTCACTTTTAATGCAAAAATACGGCGTATTTCCCCCCCCCCCCCCCCCGTACTCTAGCATTCCCTCCAAGCCCTAAGGGCTTGCTTCAGCTTCACCCGCAAACAATTTTCTATCGCCGTTTCACGTCACTAAGTCCTCATGACAGTTGGCAACTTGCAAAATTTGCCCCTGGCTTAGAAGATATTTTCCAACAAAGAAGACATTTTTCGCAGTCTGCGTTTTCACTTACTTCCCCCTGCCCACAAAATGCAAAATGCGTCAGTCGGTCACCAGATGCAATAAGGGACTTCTCCCACCTTCATTTTCTAAAAAGAATGCGGGACTGCTGTCTGTATACGAGAGCTTTCAGTCGGAAAATATCCTGCTGCAGAAGCTAACATATACTTTTGCAAGTTGTTGCAGAAAGAAACTCGCGAATCAGTGCGCATGCGATTTTGTTGCACGCAGGCGGTGAGATGTGGAGTTGAACCTTTTATATGGACAACTTGCAAAATTGCAAGAAAGCTGACTTACGGGAAGTTGTTTTTTAACCAGGGAAGTTGTTTTTTAACCAAAAACCCTTGTTCACAGACCACGTTTTCAAAGTTGAGAGAAAACTGACGCCAACCAATATTTTTATTTTTGCCCAACGTTTCTGGACCTACTCGGTCCCTTCTTCAGGGGTGACTATATAAAAAAAACTCTGTGCCAGCCGCAGCAGCGGGTTGCTGCCTTCGCTCTCCCTTTGTTAGCACGTGGCGCAGTCCAATAACGTACGCGGAGGGGAGCGTTCCTGGAGTCATATTCATCGCCGCCTTTGTTAGCCGGATGTGCCAGGACTCAACATGTCGCATCTTGAACAGCTTTGGTTCCATGGTGCAAGACGCTCACCTTCTCGAAGGCTATCCGGTGGTCGGCGCGCTCGGAGTGGTCGGCGAGGGAGTTGGATTCTGAATTCATTAGTCGGATGGTTGGCGTCAGTTTTCTCTTAACTATCTCAAGAACCCGACCAGGCGGACCATAGATGTTTTAGTTCAAACCGCGTTTTCACTTCCTGCTCTGCTGAATGAAAGAGTTAGCGCGAGGGGAGATGAGTCAGTCGCCCTCCATTGTATTCTTTTTCCAAAATGTGAGGGGCACTGCCCCCTAGTGTGGGAGAACCTGAAGTCGATGCTCGTCACCATCTTTGTAGATATAAACGGAAGTCGTCGAAAGGTTATAGACATTTTTAGCATAATTGAGACGTATACCGGTTTACCCGACCCCTCCTGCGCACGCGCAGTGGCATTGTTGGAATTAGGGGGAACCACTGCGCGTGCGCAGGAGGGGTCGGGTAAACCGGTGTGTTCCCGGTATGCTAAAGGCGTCTAATAATACATTCCTTGACGAGTACCTGTCTAGCCCGCTCCTCAAGTTCGCTGCCCTGCTCTATTGTGTCCTTCCAACAACTTCCCTCTCAAACAGATAAAGGGACATCTCCCCTCCCTATTCGAAGAAGAATGTCAGATTTCCGTCTGTGATTGAGGGTTTTCGGTTGGAAAATTGTAGAGGGTGCTTGATATTACGCAAGTTGTATTTTGCTTGTGCCAAAAGCATTACTGCTCATCAGCTGAACGATGTTTATTTCAGCTTGTTTTTGTTAGTAAAAATGTTCCAGGGTCATAGTATGCCGTTTTGAATCAAAGCCAGAAAAACACTGTAGATAAAGAACTAGGCCATTTCGAAGTGGGAGCTGCGCCCAACTTCCACTGCATTTCAGATATGTTTGGTTCTATGGAAGTTTGCCATCCCAAAGCGACTCAGGCTATGACGGATGCCGTAGTGAAGAGCTCCGGATAATTTCGACCACCTGCGGGTCTTCCACGTGCACCGACATCGCACAGTACATGGGTCTCTAGCATTTCACCTCCATGGAAAATTCGGCCGCCGCGGCCGGGATAAAACCCGCGTTTTTCGGGTCAGCAGCCGAGCACCATAACCACTGAGCCACTGCAATGATTTGGTGTCCAAAGGGGGTTCATTTTTTTTGTTTATTACGCCTTACAGTATGCTCGATTCGAAAACGCCACACATACACCTTCACGCTTTTGGCCAAAACTGCCGAAGCTTAAATTTTGATTTCATAAATGAAACAGATCATTTGCAGAAATCTGTAAATCAGCTTCTCCGCAAGGCTTGTTTTCCAACCAAACGGTCTCGTTTCCAGACGACGCTCTCGCATTGTTTGAGGAAAAGAAAATAGTCAAGTTCCCCCTTGTGAGTAAACTCAGGAATGTCTCCAGTTTACTTCAAGGTCAACCTTCTGTAGCACTGCAGTAGAGGCTAGGCAGGAACTAGAAGAAAATGGGCCTTTGTTCCTGCGCCAGCAGTATTGAGCTACCTCATACTACACTTTCTTAAAACTTCCTGCTGAACAACACCCTCGAGCTAACTTCCCTTTACCCCACTACACCCGTGGCCAGAACAAGGAACAACCTACTCCCCACAGCACTATGACAAAATACGGTCTCCCTCCTTTTCCTTCCTAGACTGCTGCAGGCAGATTGCGACCATCCGCAGTTTTCATTCGCTCGAAGAATGAGAGTGTGTCGTTTGGGCTGGAGATCTTTTGGTTGGAAAACAAGCCTTACAGAGAGGATGACTGACAGGTTTCCGCTAATGGTGAATTCATGCGTTAAATGTGTGCACTGTCCGTCATGTTTCAACGATCTTTTTTTTTCACACAGGTTCACTTGGAGCATGGATGCCATCATGGCGTTGGCAGAAGACTGCTGTGTTATGTTGCAATTTTAAATTCATTAAAAAAATAAACTCTGTCGTGCGCACTGATGTTCTATCACTGGCGTGCAGAAGTGCACACTGAAGTGCTGCGCGGCACGCCACAGATTATCGCACTAACACTAACATAACCAGGAATGTGGGAGAGAAAAACATCTCTGAACTGCCGGCCATCGAGGTGGTTATCATGCCTTTTCGGCAAGCAGCTTCGTTCTACAGGTGTATGATAATGCTGAGTTTAGTTGCAATGTGAGTTATACATTGCAGTAGATGCACGATTAGCGCACACCTACAAAGTGAAGTGGTTTCCTTAACAGGCCCAGAAACGACCTTGCTTTTAACAACAATGGGTGCCTCGCATCACAGCGAACGTGCCTGTGCGTCTCTTTCGAGAATATGTAACAATACACTGTAATAAGGGTTTAGTACATTCCTCTGGACGGTAACGTTACCCTTCTGCAAAAGTCGTAAAGATACATATAAAAGAGCAAAATATACACGCTTGCGGAGCAGTGTTATGCCCTCTCATGCGGTGCAAATTTGCACCTTACAAGCGTTGTAATAAGCTCGTTAGATAAATTTAACTACAGTCCTTGGAAGGGTAAGTTTACGCTTAAGGTTACCCTTCCAAAAGAGACGTAAGGATGCACCTAAAAGAGCAGAACATGCACACTTGCAGAGCAATGTTATGCCCATTGACACGGTGCAAAGTTGTACCTTAGAAGCGTTGTAATAAACTAATTAGGTAGGTTTTGACTATAGCCCTTGCGAGGGTAAGTTTACGCTTAAGGTTACCCTTCCTAACACGGCGTAAAGGTGCACCTAAAAGAGCAAAACCATATGCTTTCGCGGAGCAATGTTACACCCATTGATAAGGTGCAAAGTTGTACTCTAGCAGCGTTGTAGTAAGCTCATTAGATAGGCTTAACCGTAACCCTTGCAAGGATAAGTTTACGCTCTGAGATTGAGCATAAGCTTATTCCGAGTGGGTGCAAATATGCACCAGAAAATAAAACGTATGTTTGCACCTTCATGGCCTAAGCGTTACTCTTTCTGAGGAAGGGTAACGTTAGTCATCAAAGGCTTATACTTACACTTGACCAAACGGAGTAACATTACCCCGATAACAGCCTAAACATTACTCCGTACGCACTTAGTCCCCCGACGAAGGAGTAACTTTGCACCCAAAGGGGGTCGCCACAGCGTCAGTGGATTTACCCCCTTAAAGGAGTAAGACCACTCCTTTTTTTCTTAGAGTGTATGAAAGGGAGCGTGCTACCTTTGCGATGCGCTGCTGCCGAGAACCGGCGGCAATGAGAGGCATCATGCGCACGCGCGGTATGTACAGCTATGCTTGCTGCGAATGCTCCTTTGCCGCCGTCTATCGCCAGGTCGCCTTGTGCGGTGACCACGCGCTCCCGTGTTCATACTGAGTGACCTTGTACGCGTGCATTCCGTCAGTGGGGTAATCGAGGCGTAGCACGGACTAGACCGCAATTTTTTTTACTGGTCTATCTTGGAGCATGAACCTTGCATATATCTGACTGACTGACTGACTGACTGACTGACTGACTGACTGACTGACTGACTGACTGACTGACTGACTGACTGACTGACTGACTGACTGACTGACTGACTGACTGACTGACTGACTGACTGACTGACTGACTGACTGACTGACTGAAAAACTTTGTTCAAAAATATGTGCAGGGAGCGAGTGGCAGGGCCGTCCACTTCTGGAGTGAACTCGAATGCGCCGTATGTTGCATACTCGTAAACTAGCGGAGAGGCGCGTGCAGCGCGGGGAGCTGCCGTCGGTCGCGCGCTCCTTGCACGAGCGCAATAATGTGGACGTCGTCCTCTCGTGTGACCCGCCGCGGTGGCTCAGTGGTTAGGGCGCTCGACTACTGATCCGGAGTTCCCGGGTTCGAACCCGACCGCGGCGGCTGCGTTTTTATGGAGGGAAAACGCTAAGGCGCCCGTGTGCTGTGCGATGTCACTGCACGTTAAAGATCCCCAGGTGGTCGAAATTATTCCGGAGCCCTCCACTACGGCACCTCCTTCTTCCTTTCTTCTTTCACTCCCTCCCTTATCCCTCCCCTTACGGCGCGGTTCAGGTGTCCAACGATATATGAGACAGATACTGCGCCATTTCCTTTCCCCCAAAACCAATTATTATTATTGTTATTATTATTACTCTCGTGTGACGGTCTCTGCAGAGCTGTGGTTCAAATCGGTCAAGCCCTCCTGTTTTCGCTCCAGAAATGGACGCCGCGGCGCACGCGCTGCGGTGCATCGTCATTCACTATACGTGACTGTTCGCTTTTGCTGTATAATTAAGATAACTATATTTGATTATGTTTGTTCCCGTTGGCAAGGCAGTCAGTTTATTATTAAACAGTACTTCATGAAGCGTTGTGAGTTACGCCTCGATGCGATCAGCGATGTATTTAAAATGCTCAACCTGCCGGATTTTCGGTCACTGTTCCAAATATTCTGAAGCCTTTGCCCGCCTTTGTAGGGTAGGGCGGGGTAAAATGAGACATGGGGCAAAATGAGACATGGCTCATCTAGCGACGTCTAGCGTAAAACCTTTAGCTTAAGAAGGTTTCTTAAACCACCATTAGGTAGCGTAAATGTATGTTAAAAACGGCGGGAATCTTGCGTTGCCCACTTCCGGAAAAAATTCTAATCAGATACAAACCAAGGGGCCCTCGAGCAAAAAATTACAAACCTCCGCCTCCACTGAAAATCTGGGTGGAAGGGCTCCCTGTAAAGGAAGTTCAAACTATAAGAATCCTAGGACTCTTCCTTCAGTCGAACCGGAAGAACAAGGAAACACTAGAAAAACTCCAGACAACCGTCAATATGACGGTAAGACTAATTAGACGAGTTGCAAGCAAAAGGAAGGGAGTGAAGGAGACAGAACTTTGGAAAATAGCACAAGCATTTGTAATAAGCAGGCTTGTCTACGCACTCCCATACTTAAAATTAGACAGTAGTGAAAAGGCCAAAGTAGAGTCTATGATTAGAAAAGCATACAAGGTAGCATTAGGGCTGCTGAACTGTACCTCCACCGAAAGGTTTCTGGGCTTGGGAGTACACACCTTAGACGAGCTTACAGAGGCACACTTAACAATGCAGAGAGGCCGGCTTTCCCGCACCAAAGCAGGAAGAACCATACTTGATCGTTTAGGACTAGGCATACAGTTGTCACCCCAAGATACCAAAACACAGATACCTAAACGCATCGCTAAGGTAATAAGAGTTA